>NC_143519.1:2944909-3219909 GCF_031878675.1 Megascapheus bottae
TTCACACCTAGCGGATGCTAATTCAGGTTCTGACGCTAACTCGTTCACCCAAGATTCCTTGTACATCATACGGTGAGAGGATTGTCAGCTAATGGGGAAAATGTCATGCACAAGAAGTCTGTATCCATTAATGAGCCAGATACGAGTGGATTTCTGCACGAGAAACAGAGAGAGGCAGATCAGACGACAAGCGGTATTAACCAAAGGGTACAAACTAATGTCCAGTACTCAGTGGCGTACTCGCCCGGCTCTACACCCAGACTACCCACAACCTTCACCTCTGCTCTACACCCAGACTACCTACAACGTTCACCCCCGCTCTACATCCAGACTACCCACAACATTCACCCTGCTCTACACCCAGACTACCCACAATGTTCACCCCCCTCTACACCCAGACTACCCACAACATTCACCCTGCTCTACACCCAGACTACCCACAATGTTCACCCCCCTCTACACCCAGACTACCCACAACATTCACCCTGCTCTACACCCAGACTACCCACAATGTTCACCCCCCTCTACACCCAGACTACCCACAACATTCACCCTGCTCTACACCCAGACTACCCACAACGTTCACCCCCGCTCTACACCCAGACTACCCACAATGTTCACCCCCCTCTACACCCAGACTACCCACAACGTTCACCCCCGCTCTACACCCAGACTACCCACAACGTTCACCCCAGCTCTACACCCAGACTACCCACAATGTTCACCCCCCTCTACACCCAGACTACCCACAACATTCACCCCCGCTCTACACCCAGACTACCCACAACGTTCACCCCCCTCTACACCCAGACTACCCACAACATTCACCCCCGCTCTACACCCAGACTACCCACAACGTTCACCCCCCTCTACACCCAGACTACCCACAACATTCACCCCGCTCTACACCCAGACTACCCACAACGTTCACCCCCTCTACACCCAGAGTACCCACAACATTCACCCCCGCTCTACACCCAGACTACCTACAACATTCACCCCGCTCTACACCCAGACTACCCACAACATTCACCCCGTTCTACACCCAGACTACCCACAACATTCACCCTGTTCTACACCCAGAATACCTACAACGTTCACCCCGCTCTACACCCAGACTACCTATAACATTCACCCTGCTCTACACCCAGACTACCCACAATGTTCACCCCCTCTACACCCAGAGTACCCACAACATTCACCCCGCTCTACACCCAGACTACCCACAACGTTCACCCCCTCTACACCCAGAGTACCCACAACATTCACCCCCGCTCTACACCCAGACTACCTACAACATTCACCCCGCTCTACACCCAGACTACCCACAACATTCACCCCGCTCTACACCCAGACTACCCACAACATTCACCTTTAAAATTTGTTTCTTTCTAGACACAGTGACTTGACAGTTATTTCCTGGAAATTGTTCCCACTTGTAAGTATCATGTAAGACTGAAACCGAAATATCAATATACATTCTATAGATTATACACATTCATTCTCCAGGAGGTTATGTTTATCTTTTACCTTTAGAAATATTCTACTCATTTCTTTACCATGAATGGCTTTGGCAGGACTCATATGTTTATTCTCTTGTTGAGACATTACTGAATGTACAATATACAAATGCTACTTTCTTCCAGAAGAAATATAATAAAAATTGAACACGGAATTTTAGTCAATAGTTGAAATGCTACGCCATTTGCTCACTTGGCAGTAGTAACACCTTTGCTCTTCTGTCGAGTTTGGCTTTCCTTGGAATCTTCTTCAAGGTGAATTGGTCACCAAAAGATTTTAAATCTCCTTAGGTCCATGGTTTAACCACAAATGCTAGATTTTTCCACTCACAACACTGATGTTGCTTTACGTCATTTTTTCATGGGGTAATTAAGTCTACTCTGGCTTTCTTTACGCCATCCTTTTTTATTTCTGGAATGTCTAAAATAGATATTATTAATTATTAAGTATTATTATTATTATTTTCCTCACAATGAACACGAGCTTCCCTTGAAAGCCATCTCTGACGGCAGTGTGTGTCTCCTAGGTCTGTAACCCTACTCACTGAACTACAAAGGGTGAGAGAGGCCTTTCCTGTGATTTCTTCATCAGTTTAAGAGGAGGGAGCGGCCATAGCAAAGAGTGCCATGGAAGCCTGAGTAGTGTAGTGCCAGCTAGCATTTATTTTCAAACTGTTAATATTTCTCAATCCATTCTTTAAAATGGAATCCTTAATGCTGATTTAAAGGTAGACTAAGCATTCTCATGAAAAAAAGAAAAACTCATATGAGCAAAGACACATACTGAAAGGCTGAGTCTAGTCCATGGGGGCTGCCAGGGGGTCTTTGCGGACTGCTGTGGTGAGCCTCTGTGGGACCCAGCTGTGCCATGCCAGGGCTGTTTGGTAACCGGCTCCCCACACACAGTCCTTTTGAGCTGAATTTATCTAGGGGAGTGGATGACAGACTTCTTTATGGGCCAGATGATGAAGACTGCACAGATGCTTTCACAGTCTGTACAGAAGCGGCCAGGAACAATACACAAACAATACTCATGACTAGGTCACAGTAAAACTGGAGCTACAAGAGTGAATGTGAACCCATGACCTCTATTTTCTCCATAGATGTAAAAAGGGAATAACCACATAAACACCTTTTTTTTCTTTTAAGCGATGGATGTTACATAAACCCTATATCTTGCAATTTTTTAAGATGACGTTTTAAGGTATTATACAAAAGGGTTCAATTCTGTAATTTTTATGAACTTTTAAATCCAAAGACAGCCACTCATTTAAAGGACTGTGAACATGTTTTGTAGTGGACTGTGTTCAGTGAGGTTTAATTACTTTTCACATGAGCTTTGTCAGAGCATTTGGCTACATGCTAGAGTCTCTTGTTTCCTCAAGATAGAGGAATAAGAACAAAGAGAGCAATGTTTAGCAAAAACACCAGAGTACACAAATGGAGAGAAGAAAAGAGGACATATATAGTCCTAAGAGTCCATGTATACATGTGAATAAGTTGAGGGGATGGGTGGATTGGAGGACACAGGGGAGAGCCATGGAAGGGGTGGTTAATCTAGAGTCACTGGACTCCTAAACTGACACAACGAATGGGAACCCTTTGTACAACCAAACATAACACTAAAGAAATACTGAACTAGAAAGAAACAAGAAGAAGCTGAATCTGGTGTCTCCTGCTTGTAATCCTAAGGAGGCAGAGAGGACCAAGGCCAGCCCAGCCAGGCAGAAAACAAACAAACAAAAAATCACAACACAACTCCACACACACACACACACACACACACACACACACACACACACACACACACACACACACGCCATGGTCTCAAGAACCTAACAGAAAAATCTTGGCATGGTGGCACATGCCTGTCCTCCTGGCCATGAAATTGGCCAGTTGGGAAGTTGAAAAGAGAGGAATGTGGTTCCAGTATGGCAGACCAAAAGAAAAAAAAATGAGACAATCTCAGATAAATAACCTAGGCATGAAGGGTTGGAGGTGTGGGTCTTGTTCTCACACACAAAAAGTCCCAAGTCCAAACCATTCAAACCTCACTACTACCAAAGGCAGGGGAAGGTTTACAAACAGAAGCGCCTGCTGCCAGGGTGCAGAAGCTGCACCCAGAGCGCGCCACCATGACTCCAGCTGCAGAGGTTTACCTTGCCAGGAACTCAGAGAAGGACAGGCGAGCAGGGTAGCCGTGGCGGAAGACCTTCACCACCTCTAGGACCCCAATGTACTGCAGCTGGGCAGAGACGTAGAAGGGGTCAAAGGTGTCTGGAAGCTGCGAGCTGTTGGGCTTGATGCAGTGGACAAAGTGAGGACTGGCCCGCTCCAGTTTCCCTGTGATCTCAGCCAGCGACTTCTGTGAAGAGAGAAAGCCAGCAGATCCTTTAAGGGAGACATGGACAGCAGGCAGAGTAGGGGGGATAGGAAGCAGAAGCTGGGCAGAATGCAGCCATAGCACAGACCTCCACTGTCAGTGCGAGGCTCTGCTGTATGTGACTTAGTTACTCATGCCGTGTACGTGTGTGCTTGCTTTTTCTGAGAATACTTAGATTGGAAAGTCTGTGCACACCCTGTATGTTGAGTCTCGGCATCTGAAAGAATGAAGTCCACTAACCCTGAGTTGTGAGGCTCTGGTGACTGGGTCTCCTCGCTCTAGTCTTTGGAGGAATGTAGCTGTTCCTTTCTTTTTTAATAACTGGAGAGAAAGAGAGAAGAAGAAACAAATTTATTTTGCACATTTTATTTTTGAGGGAGTAAATAGAAACTAAGCTTCACGTTCATTTAATTCCACTTACAGGCTAATGTATAACACACAGAACTATAAAAACCAGCACCGAACAATGCCTTCTGCAATGCAGAAAGTACTTAGGCTGTTGCAGGCAAAGCAACAACGTTTCTGCAGATCCTCAAGGATAAGGGTGAACCTACACCTGATATTCTACAATTCTATGAGCTTTCCTATGTGAGAAGAAACATAGATCCTGATTTGCCTGGTCCACAAATTTCTCTGCAGGAGCCAAGCTTTCTGATACACTGTTAATAAATGGTTAATATTTATCTCAAAGTACAGTTCCCCCTAGGGCAAAAGGAGATTATTTTATGTTACAGAAAGGAACATAGAAAGGTTCTAACAACTGGGAATTTGTTCCTTATGTTCAACAGTAGCATGAATGTGTGGTCAGACACTTTCTTATGTGTATTTTCCCTTAGTTCTTTTTCTTCATTTTATAACTTCTAAAATGGACTAGTGACTACAGTACATATCTGTGAAAAATGACAATAGATGGGTTTCCTCCTACGTATGCACAACTCTTAAAAGTCTTATGTAACAATGTGATAGTGGAGATTTAAAAAAAATCAGTGGAAATGAGGACACTGGGTAAAGAAATGGAGGTTAGAAGGAAATTAATTAAATCACACCAGGGGTTAAAAAAAGATCTCAGCCACCAATGACTTGTTGTATTTCACAGAAGCACATAGATAAAGACCAACACAGTCGTGGACGGAACATCATTTCTCTTAACATAAGGTGATGTAAGAAGAATAAATGAAACATCACAATTGCTTCCATGTTATGGCAATGACAATGGCTCATCTCCCTCCGTGAGGTCTAGTGGCTAACAGGGCTAACAGTGTATGTAAAATGAAGCAACTTGCCTAAGACCAACCTGTTTTCTACAAAAGCAATGCCAAGAAATGCTCAAAAAGTGAGGAAAATTTTGTCCTCTTGGGCCAGGGTTGGGTGCACAAGAGTGAAGGGAGCTAAAAGGGAAGGATGGAGGGCAATGAGGAATGGAACACTTAAGGAAGTCATAATAAATAAATCTCCATCCACTGAAATGGAGCACTCCATTTCCCTTCCTTGGTGGAGGCACTGCTGTGAGTTATCTCCCTTTTGCAATCCTTTAGGGAAAAGCCTAATGGCAGCCAGGCTCATAATGTTTAATAATTGAGGTTAAAAATCACAGTTTAGATGCGTGTGGTGATTCCTTGTTCTTGATTTAGGAGGGTTGAGGAGGGAAAGCCCATCAGTTGCATTAAACCCAGAGGACCATAGCTCTTCCTCGCATAGGACAATTATTCTTATTTTTAATGTAAAAATACTATTTCTATGCAATGAGATTGAGTTCCTGTGATCACCCCATTTTAGAACAAGAACATGGAAGGATCCCTTGTTTATGATCTGCTGTCTAAAGCCACACACACACACACACACACACACACTACCATCACCACCACTACCACCACCACCACCCTTCTAAAACAACATTCATCTTTATGCTTTTTTTTAAATTGGAAAGCTATCTTTGAGACAGGCAACAATTTCATGTCTAAAGTGGACTATTCTAAACACCTCCCTCATTACATTCTTTTCTGTATTTTTTTACCAGTCCTGGGCTTGAGCTCAGGGCCTGAGCACTGTCCTTGGACTTTCTCAAGGTTAGAGCTCTTCCACTTTAGCCTCAGCACCATTTCCAGCTTTTTTCTATGTATTGGTACCAAGGAATCGAACCTGGGTCTTGGTGCATGCTAGGCAAACACTCTACCACTAGGCCAAACTCCTGGCCTTCTTTTCTGAACTTTTGTAGACATAGGCTGAAACAATGAGATGCATCTGACATGGTATTTTTAAGAAATATATAATTCTATACCCATATTTTCTCATTAATCTATAGTGACTCTCATGGACTTTTTTAGAGACATTGCATTTAGGCTGTGTATATAGCCACACTGATATAGAACAATACACTTACATGGATCCTGACAAAGAGAAATTGAGAGCCTACACATATATAGCACAAACATGCTACACTTGTAGATCAGTCCAGATGAGAAGGACAATTTATTGTTGGGAAATGCAAACCCTCTGAAGTGATTAACTGAACAGGATGAAGTAGCCACATGAAGCTTTTGTCACGAGGCTGTTTACCCCAGTGTTACTTTCCATTCTGTGTAAAGACAGTGGTAGAGATAAAACCATTAGGGGTCACACATTCAATTAATGAAATCACTCATACTTTTCTTGCTATTGGGTCAATTCTCTGCATTTTTCTGTATTATCCTTTCTTTTGGATGGTAATATCTCAGATGGGTATTTTTCCTTTAATTATTTCTACTAAAATATCCATTTATTTCCACTGATATTCAAAAATATGACTATCTTTTGAAAAAGAAAATATAGTAAGCAAACTGAAAACCAGCAAAATAAGAATAACAAAACTCCTACCTTACTAAGTTCTAGATAGTTCCTGTTTTCTCCAATAATTGAAGAAGCTGTGATTTTCCTAGTGAGCAGGGTAGATTTATGTCCTCGGAATTTAAAGGAAGGATAAGAAGGTACGAGGGCTCCTGTGTGTGACAGTTTTGACTGGAACAAATGATTGATCACGACATTTTCACTAGCTAGGAAATAAATAAATAAATGTAAGTGAGGTTAAAGTCATTAATGAAACATCAAGCTTAATCCTCATAGAAGTGTGTTGACCAGTGAAACATTCTGAGAGAACAATGAGGAACTCCCTTTACCTACATTGTATGTTCATACAACTGTAAGGCCAGAAGAGAAAGCTATTAAAAGTTGAAGTGACTAGCTAGGCACAGTGGCTCATGCCTGTAATCCCTGTGATGCCAGAGGCTGAGATCTGAGGATTGTGGTTCAAAGCCAGCTTGGGCACTAAAGTCCGAGAAACTCTTATCTCCACAATTAACCACTAGAAAACTGGAAGTGGTGCTGAGGTTAAATGGGTAGGACAGTAACCTTGAGCTGAAGATCCCAGGGACAGTGCTCAGGCCCTGAGTTCAAGCCCCACAACTGGCAAAAAAAATGAAGTGACTGAAAAAATGAAAAGAAAGGTATTTCTAAAGGTAAGGAACAGGATCTGTTATTTAGATTCTTTCTTCATATTAGCCTGTTGATGTTTTCAAGCATAGATTCAGTTAAGAGAACCCATAATGCAAAGACACACCTGAAAGAACTCATAAAGCAGAGGTTCAGCCAAGAGAACTCATAATGTGCAGACTCAGCTGAGATAACTCATAATTCCCACAAGTATAAGAGCCAAGCAGAACAACTGCCTGTGACAGAGTGACAGTTGTGCAGCTGTGATATGAGGCAGATGTGTTCTTCACTCAAAAAGTGACACAGGTGCCTGTCTCCAACTCAGAGGCATCTTACTATTCCCTGAAAAGCAACTGTCCTATGCTCCTCAGCTCAGGAAAGATAAAGATAAATGGCTTCAGCTCATCAAGTAACTTAAAGCACAAAAGAAAACATTTTTAATTCATCAAAACAATTCTGACAATATGAATTACTGTAACACTACTACGACTCTAATTACTAAAAGAGATAAATTATATCTATCTATATCCTTATATTCATATTTTTCATTCTCTGCGTGTGGGCTGTTGTGTGTAAATGTATAAGATGGTCTTAAATATGCTGTAGAATTCTAATTTATATATACATATAAAGGAGTAATGCTCCTAGAGGAAGAATCTGATAAAATAATTTATCCATGTATAAGAATGTACATACATAATTATACAAATGTACACAGGTACATCAATACACACGTAGACATATATGAAGGTAACAAATGGTTTTATATAGTGGGTGTTACTCCTTTCTAAGTGAAAATGTGAAAGAATAAACTACTTCCTCTTGCCTCTCGAATCATCTAAGTAATGAAAGTCACCTCTCTGTGGCTGAAATAACTTTGGAAATAGCATTCATCTTCATTAGTCTTCATAGAATAATTTTTCTTTATATTCATAACTCTAAAGTATGTAAAGGTGCTTTACGTTCCTCTCTGCTAAAAGCTTAGTTAAATTATGGATTCTGCTGGATTCTAAATTAAATTGTTAGCAATGTAGATTGTGGCAAGGCCATTTATTACTATCCTGGGCATTAGAATGCAAAGCTATCTCAATTATCCCTTAGGTGGTGGCATATTTTATGTAAAACATTCAGAGATGGAGCAGTAAGGAATGTATGGAATATTAACGAGAATGGGAAGAAAACTCAACTTACTTTTCATTACAAATAGAAGATTCTGTGAAAGGGAATCTTTATTTTTCTCAATAGCTCCAACGCTGCCATACATTACCTAGAATAAAAAGAAAATAACAAATATTGATTGTCCATTTCCATGAAAGGAAATTCCTTTAAAGAACAACTTGACTCAGCTGATATTTAAAATTATTCTTAGAAGAAGCATCTGTAAGCCTAGACTTCAGATAACAT
This sequence comes from Megascapheus bottae, assembly GCF_031878675.1. Classification (NCBI taxonomy): domain Eukaryota; kingdom Metazoa; phylum Chordata; class Mammalia; order Rodentia; family Geomyidae; genus Megascapheus; species Megascapheus bottae. The sequence goes on from NC_143519.1 coordinate 2,953,682, forward strand.
GCATCTCATAATCTATCATCCATGTGGTTTTACATTATGCTTTAAACACAAGACATTTGTCTTGTTCTGTTTTTCAAGGCTTTCTTTCATCTCCCAGTTAAGAGCAAATAGTGTCCATAGTCCCCTTCAAAAATTGACCCCAACCACACAGCCAGCTTATTATGAAGGACCGGAACTCACTCGGAAAACACCTCTATGTCATGGAGAAATACTGACACCTCACGCGTGAAATGTGATTTCAGTCCGAAAGCACTCAGTGGTCTAATCAGCTAATCTGAAGTCTTTAAAATGAAGTGAACATGAAAACCAATGAAATATGGATTACCCTAAGGGTGACTTTTTTCTACTACAATTTACTTGTGAGTCAAACCTGAGTGAGTATATTGTCTGGTTTTACTGGAGTCCAGTATTTAATAGGATAGGGGGAATCACTGAGAAATGGTGGTGTTGTGCCTGTCTGAACTAAGTGTGGATGCTCAAAAGTCCTAAGATGCCAGGGGAGCTACACAATGGTCAGAGGTGGATGAATTGTAACACCTGCTGCTTGCAGAAAGGTCTTGGAGCCCAGTACCCTGCGTCATGGTAGCTGTCTCAGTGTCTTCATATTTCAAACTAAGTTCTAGAACAATATTCTCTGTACCTCTCTATTCACAAAAATCTTGCAGTGTATTAAATCTGTATGTCAATTTGGGAACAACTATTTCTATGTGAATTATTACTAAATTGGTAATTTACTATTCTGTCTTCTGGTCCATGAACATGAAATGCCTGGCTTTCCATTTCAACGCAGGATTTCTAGGTTGAAAACCCAGTTTTCATCATTCAGTTATCTTCATGTTTTCTTACATTTATACCTAAATGGTGTCTTGTTTTTATTATAGTTGTTATTGTGCTTTTTAATTATAAATGTGTTATTGAGTGAATATATCTGATATATAGAAAGGTGATAGTTTCTTTTAAATTTTTTTAATTTTTAAAAATATTTTTATTGTAATTAATAAAAGGGTTACATGATATTTGCCAAATTGAACGTGCATTAATTCACATACATTGATACCCTTTCACATGTCTTGGTCCCCATTACCCTCTCCCCCACCCCCCCATCTTGGTTTTCCCCCCTTCCCTATCCAATTTCAAATAACCAAATACAAATATATCCAATATATCAGATAACAAAGTGAGATACTGTAACAATATAAGATAACCAAGGGACAGCAAAAGAGATGAGAGATAACATAGTACATTGAGGACAACAATCATTCATTATATGGCTTATGTTTCTATATCCTAGAGATCCTTTCATTCAGCGTCCTACTATATGGCCTTTTGTATCAAGGTTTTGTTCTATTGCAAATCTCTGCTAGGAGAGCCCAGGGTTTCTACTGATTATGACAAATGAGGGAAACCATTGAGCCTAAGTTCCTTTGAGTCTGGCTTACTTCACTTAATATGATCTTTTCTAAGTCTTTCCATTTCCTAACAAATGGGGCTGCTGTCTGACAGCAGCATAGAATTCCATTGTGTACAAATACCACATCTTGTTGATCCACTCATCAACTGGGAGACATCTAGGTTGTTTCTGTATCTTTGCTATGGTAAATAGTGCTGCAATGAACATTGTTGTGCTGGTGGATTTAGTATGTCCTTGTTTCTGGATGATTTGGTAAATGCCAAGTAGTGGAATTGCTGGGTCATAGGGGAGCTCTATGTTTAGTCTTTTGAGGCACTGCCACACTGCTTTCCACAGTGGTTGAAGGAATTTGCACTCCCACCAACAGTGTAGTAGTGATCCCTCCTGGCCACATCCCCTCCAGCATCTGTTGATATTCGTTTTCCTGATCCTGGCCATTCTAACTGGAGTGAGGTGGAATCTTAAAGTTGTTTTGATTTGCATGTCTTTTATGACCAGAGATGTTGAGCATTTCTTCATGTGTCTATAGGCCATTTTTGTTTCTTCTTCAGAGAAGACTCTCTTTAAGTCTTTGGCCCATCTTTTAAGGGGATGTTTGTTACTTTGGAGATTAGTTTTGGAGTGATTCAATTTTTTGAGTTGTTGATATATTTTAGATATGAGGCCTTTGTCCGTTGTATGGTTGGTGAAGATCTTCTCTCACTCTGTAGGCTTCCTAATTAGTTTGCTAGCTATGTCCTTTGCCATACAAAAGCTCTGCAGTTTAATGCAGTCCCACTTATCCAGCCTTTCTCTGATTTGTTGTGATTCTTGGTCCTTATTAAGAAAGTTTCGACCTGTGCCAAGGAGGTCTAGTGTATCTCCTATTCCTTCTTGTAAAGTTTTCAGTGTGTCGGCTTTTACCTCCAGGTCTTTGATCCATTTGGAGTTAATTCTAGTGCAAGGTGACAAAGAAGGATCCAACTTTAGTTTTCTGCATGTGCTTAACCAGTTCTGCCAGCACAACTTGTTGAAGAGGCTGTCTTTCCTCCATTCTATTTTTTTGGCTCCCTTGTCAAAGATTAGGTGGCCATAGGTCTGTAGTTTAATATCTGGGTTCTCAGTTCCATTCCATTGGTCTTCAGGCCTGTTCTTGTGCCAGTACCAAGCTGTTTTGATAATTATAGCTTTTTAATAGAGTCTAAAGTTTGGTATTGAAATTCCTCCTGCGCTGTTCTTTCTGCTAAGAAGTGTTTTTGCTATACGGGGTCTTTTATTATTCCATATGAAACTTTGGATTGCCTGTTCTATTTCTTTAAAGAATGACATTGGGATATTGATGGGTATTGCATTGAATTTGTAGATAGCCCTTGGCAAGATACCGAAATAAACAAAATCGCAGATGAAAATGGTAATATCACGACAGAACTTACCAAGATCCAGAGTATCAAGAGGAAATAATTCTCAAACCTTTACGCCAACAAATTTGAGAATCTAGAAGAAATGGATGAATTCCTAGCCAGTATTAACATACCCACCCTGAACCAAGAAGAACTAACCCAACTCAACAGGCCTATTTCAAGCTCTGAAATAGAAATGGCAATTAGAGAACTTCCACCTAAGAAAAGCCCAGGGCCAGATGGATTCACAGCTGAATTCTATAAGGTCTTCAAAGCAGAGCTCACACCAATACTCCTCACGCTCTTCAACGAAATTGAAAATGAAGGTTCTTTACCAAACTCATTCTATGAAGCCAGTATAACCCTTATCCCCAAACCAGACAGAGATTCATCGAAGAAAGAGAACTATAGACCTATTTCTTTGATGAACATCAATGCAAAACTTCTCAACAAAATACTGGCCAACGTCTACAACAACTCATCAAAAAAATTATACACTATGATCAAACTGGATTCATCACAGGGAGGCAAAGCTGGTTTAACATATGCAAATGAATTAATATAATTCAACACATCAACAGGAGCAAGGACAAAAATCACATGATTGTCTCAATAGATGCAGAAAAGGCATTTGACAAGATCCACCACCCCTTTATGTTAAAAGCTCTGGAGAAGCTAGGAATCCATGGAACATTCCTCAATATAATAAAGGCTGTGTATGACAAACCCACAGCTAGTATTATACTTAACGGCGAAAAGCTAAAGCCATTTCCTCTAAAATCAGAAACGAGACAAGGATGCCCACTCTCTCCACTCCTCTTTAATATAGTATTAGAATTCCTAGCCAGTGCAATAAGGCAAGAAGCAAGCATAAAGGGGATCCAAGTAGGGAAAGAGGAAATAAAACTATCCCTCTTTGCAGATGACATGATTCTGTATTTAAAGAATCCTATAGACTCTACTCCCAAGCTCCTTGAGCTGATTCAAAACTTTGGAAGGGTAGCAGGCTATAAAATTAACCCGCTACGCCAACATTGAGAGGAACGAGGCAACAATCAGGAAAGCAACTCCTTTCACAATAGCCTCAAAGAAAATAAAATACCTAGGAATTAGCTTAACTAGGAATGTAAAGGACCTTTTTGATGAAAACTTTAAAACCCTGAAAAAGGAAATTAAAGCAGAACTGAGGAAATGGAAAAACCTCCCATGCTCCTGGATTGGTAGAGTTTCTTTTTAATGTTCATGTCAGAAGTTGTGATTGCTGAACGAAATTATGAGTTCTGAGTTTCTTTCTTTTTGGTAGATTCTCGGGATTTTCACACTGCCATTTACATGTTGTATAAACAGGTCTGGGTTTATTTCTTCCTTTCCAATCTGTCTGCCTTTTTTTCCCTTTCTTACCTCCTTAGGCTTGGTAGAAATCCGAGTCCTGGGCAGATCTGAGTGGAAAGAGTGGACATTTGTCCCCAATTCTAAATCTCAGTAGTAAAATATTCAGCTTTCACTCTGAAATATATTATCAGTAGGACTACAATGGGGGCTTTTGCCAAGGCTGAGGTTGTTGCTTCCATTTTTCTTAAAGAGCTTTTTTTTTTTTTTAATGATTGGCTGTTGAGTTTTAGTAAATGCTTTTTTCTCTCTTCACTGATACGGTGGTATCACTTTTTTCTCTAGTACTAATAAAATGCTTATCTTAATTAATTTTGAAGTACTGAATTAGTTTTGCACTCCTGGAAACAAATCCCTAACCATGGCAGATAACTCTTTTACACATTACTGAGTTCCACTTGCTAACATTTGAAAGTATTTTTAAATCTACATTCACAATGGATATTTATCTGCAGTTTCCTGTACATGGTCTGGTTTAGGTACCAGGGTAAAACTCACTTTGTGAAACAACTTGGGAAAAGTTCTGTCTCCCATTTTCTGGATAGGCTTGTGTGTTTTGGTGGTAATTTCCTGTCAAACATTTGGTAAAGCTCTCTAGTGGAACCATCTGGCACAGCTTCTTTTTGGGAGGGAGACTTAAAATGACAGCTTCATTGCTGGATAGGCTTATTCAAGTGATCTATTTTGTTTTGCATGAAATGAGGGAACATTTTGTTGCTGTTTAGGTTTTTGAGGAACTAGAATTTTTTTTTTTACCCAAATTGTCTTTTGATCTTCCCTTTTGATCTTTTTTGGTGGTGGCATCCATAGAGATATTTACTGATATATGCTATTTATTTCTTTGCTTTCTTTTTCTGTATCATTCCTTTTACTAATGTTTTCAAAGGAATGCCTTGTCTTTTATTGAGTTATCCATTGGCATTTTTAACTTTATTAGTCTGCTCTTCATCATTGTTTTTCCAATTGCTTCATTTGGGTTGATTTGCTTCTTAATTTTTGAGGTAGACGCTTCTATGACTGACTGCAGAATTTTCTAATATATCTCTAATATATGCACTCAGTGCTGTCAATTTTCCTTTTAGAACTGTTTTTTAACTGTGACTCTCGAATCTGATATAAAATTTCATTTTCATTCAATTTTCTGTATTTATTTTGACATTCGTTTGAAGATTTTCCTCTTTCCTCTTCTCATGGATTATTCAGAAGGCCACTGTTTGTTTTCCAGGCATTTAGTGATTTCCCTCTTCTGTTGAGTTCTGGCAAACTTGCTCTGTATCATGTCAATTCTTTTGAATTTGAGTAGTTTTGATTTGTGGTCTAGCGTATGGTCTAACTTGACACATGTGCCAAGACTGCTTTACAACTGTGAGCTCAGTTTCTGGTGGCACCGATCTCTTGGGAATACCGAGGCCGTCGTGACAGCCTGGATTGGCAGTTTTGTATCCTTGTTCCATTGTAGTCAGTTATTCTCGTAGTTGGTGAGAGGTGCGGGTGACATGTCCAGTTTCCTGTGTGTTTACTGGCTTCCTCTGATGCCATCCAGCAGGGAGGAGGGCTCAGCCTCCCACTGTCACAAGACCTCCTGGAGCAGGACGGCAGGAAGTGTGAGTTCTCATCACGCTGGTGGAAGTGGCTGGCCCTCCCTCCTCTGGGCATCTCTGGCTGTGGGCGAGGCAGTGGAGGGGTAAGTGCAGATGCTTCACTTTGTATGTGGGGTGTCAAGCACTCTATCCTGCTATGTGGAAAGTCTTGGCCCCCACTCGGCTCTAGTGCCAGGAGCACAGGCACACAGCACAAAGACACAGGCTCAGCACCATGCTGGAACCCCAAATAAACCATCCTTCTCCAAAGCGAACACACACACCAAAACCTGCAAGTTCCATGAGTGTAACCAAAAGGGCTCATTCCTTTTGTAAAACCTACAATAAATGATATGACCATGGCTTAAAAAACAATTACAGTCTAGGCGCTTCATTTTCATCTTTGATGACAGAGGCCTTTGTACACACCAAGGTATTGGGGACCGACTGTGAGGTCAGTGACCATGACTGTGGAGTCAGTGACCCTGGACCCACACAATTGTGTACAGAAGGAAGTAGCTCTTATGATTTTGGCCTGTGTCAATAGCTTCTCATTTAACCTGTTTGGGACTTAATAGCTTCTCATTTAACCTATTTGGGACTTGATCACTTCTCATTTAACCTATTTGTGACTTGATACTGTTTGTACAAATGTAACCCCTGGCAGTTCCCGAGCTTAAAGAAGTGTATTTAAGGTCAGAACTTGAAATAAACTGGGCTGCAGTCTTTACCTGGGCTGCAGACCTCCCGGACCCCATCTGCTTGTCTCTCTTCTATTTTTTCCTAGTCCCTGCCCCCTATTTCAGGAATCCCAATTGCTGCCGGCTGGCTCCGGCACCAAGGCCTTCCCAAGAAGTTACATGTTTTATTTGGATATGTGTATTATGAGGAATTGACCCCGGAAAATTATGGAGGCTGAGATCTGCTAGTTCCAAGTCGTCGGAGTGGGAAAGCTGAAGGCACGGATTCCAGCTGGTGTTGGAAGGCTTGAGAACCAAGAGCTTTGGAGACTGGAAAAGGTCTCTGTCAACTCATAAGGCTGGGGAGTGAATTCCGTTGTCTTTCCCTCCACTGGGCCGTACAGGCCCTGTGGTTCTGCATGATACCTAGCCTTCCTGGTAAGAGCTAACCTAGCTCAACCATCTACCAACCTTCTTCTCTTCCAGGAACATTCCAACTCAGCCAGAAATGTTAACTTTCTCCTGCGGTTGAAACATTAACTTAGTTTAATTGACCAAAAATACCTGTGCATATTTATGGAATAGGATATATAATTTTGATCTCTGTATATATTATAGAAAGAAACAGGCAGTCAGATTAACTTTTGATCATTTTATGACCTGGCCAAATTCATTCTCTCTCTCTCATAGCTACTATAGCCATGTAGCTAATTTTGGGAAAAAAGATGGAATCAAAAGACTAAAAATCCAACTTAATATTGTTTGTATCAAATGCTTAATGAATCGCCCCCACCCTGCCATAGACGGAGCAATGTCCACGTCTCCTAATAGAATCCTTCAGGAGGTTTAGGACAATTCTTTGGCACGTGTGACCATCTGTTTCTGCTCCCTACTGTGCTCATGTCCTCACCCTCTGTCACCCATCCCCACCTTCCTACCTGTTGCCTAGCTACTTCTCTCCTGATTTTCCCCAAGGCCATAGTTGCTCTGTGGCTCAGCGCTTAAGCATCCAGCCATGGACGAAGAGCAGGTGCCTCATAGAGCACCTGATCCTGGCTCCAGTTCCAAGAGCTAGAGGAGGAGGAGGAGGAGGCCTGGGCAGAAGACTGAGTTTCAATGACTTCTCATCAACCAGGCATGGGTAAGCTTCCTTCCTTCCTTCTTCCTTCCTTCCTTCCTTCCTTCCTTCCTTCCTCCCTCCCTCCCTCCCTCCTTCCCTCCCTCCTTGCCTCTCTCTTCATCTCCCATCCCTCCTTCCTCCTTCTCTGTCTCTTTCCAAAGATAAATGAAAACAGCTGCTCGTGTACGCCTTTCCCAGGGAGCATGTCCCATCCCTGCTTCTGGAACTCACTTCTCTCCACCCTTTCCCAGCATCCTGGCCATCCCTGACTTGACGCCTAGACTGATCTTGTCATTGTCTCCTTGAGGCCGTTCCACAGGCCGCTTGCTCCACAGACCATTCCACACTGCCATTTTTAATCACCTGACATTGGCTCACCACTCTAGAGAAGGGCTGCTTCAAGACACCAAGCTTTTCCCTTTGGAGGAGAAACATGTAACATCCTTACGACTCCTCTGTGGTCCAGCTAGAGAGACGGCTATCATCGGGAATGGAAGTCAGGCTGGAGGCAGTAAGTGTGCAAGGAAAAGGCACGGGGCAGTGGGGGGCTGTGCTAGATCCCTGGAATCCACAGGGAGGAGCTGCTGCTGGATCCCTGGAATCCACAGGGAGGAGCTGGTGCTAGATCCCTGGAATCTACTGAGAGGAAGGTGCAAAGCCAAGTGGGTAAAATACAAAGAAGGTTTCAGTGCAGGAGACACATGCTCTGTCCCCAAGTCACCACTGCAGCTTGGCCAGTCCAGTGTTAGGAATGTAGAGAAGGATTTGTCTCCCAGTGGCAGCACCACCAACAGCCAAGGAACAGAAGCAGAGTTGAGCTAGCTGATCCTCCCTGGGCACTCAGGGCCTGCACCTCCATTCTTTCATCCTCATGAAACATAGCAATGTAAAGGTAGTCGACGTTGGAGGCCAGGTGAATGCCATCTTCTTTCCCTCTGTCATGATGTGACAGGTTCTTAGCCTCCCGAGGTGATGTGTCTCTCTTTAGAACTGGAACATAAGTCTCATGACAGCTTCCTTCACAGATGAATAGATAAATGTATATACATGCATCCTGTTCTTTTAAGTTCACTGTCATGTATTTAATAATTTCTTTTGGTAGGATTCTGTTCAATAAAAGGACTCAAAAGAAAACTTAGCATGTGCTATGTCTCTGCAGTGAGCAATACTCACTGAGCACTTCTCTGTGGCCGCCACACAGAGGGTGCAGCGTGAACCACACAGAAGTGACAGCAGGCTATGTTTCTGGATGTACTCGTTGTAACACTCTGCATGGCAATAAATGCAATTAAAAGATAAATTATGTCAGCTATCTATGAAAACAGGGAGGCAAGGAAGTCCTACCAGAGCTGTGAGTCACGGCTCATCAAGACACCAGCTTCCTGGCTCCATAAAGAAAACAGAAGCTACAGAATGCAAAGAACAAGCACCAAAGGCTGTCAAGCTCTGGCTTGGCTCGTCACCAAGGAAACCAGGAGCCCAAGGCGCAGCAGAAAGAACTCCATCTACTAACGTGTGGATCTCCAGACGCAGTGGCTGGCTGGCCCGCTGCCCAGGAGGCAGGGGGCAGCGGGCAATGTGTGCTGTGCACTCGAGGGTCTGCACCCTTTGTCTCTGTGTGAACTTGTGCCCAGTGGGGGCCAGGCAAGAATGGAAACACTAGCTTGAGTTCCCACTGACCAATACGTTCAGCACATCTTGAGACAGAGGCCCAAGATTCCCGGTAGGATAACAACCCCACCTGTACTTACGACTGTCAATACGCTTCAGCAGTCCTGCAGGAAGTGCCGGTAACCGGAACTTGGTACTTTCCCCATGGAATCCCCATTGTACGTGAAAGGGTCTCGGATGGAAAGGGTGAAATGGTTGGAGATGGAAGGTGCAGTGGGTTATGGGAAGAGGCGATTCTCATGTCTGTGTTGCCTGTCAACCTACAACTTGCTGGTGTGCGGAGCTGAGGTCTCTGACTTGGAAGTGTATACAGCTAGCCTCTCCACACCTGTAGCTTCTCCATTCAATTTCTAGCTGAACTGTGGTCAGTGGTCTCTCAATGTGAATGGTAAGGACAGTAAAAAGAAAAGCGAAAGCCAAACATTGGCTCAAGGAACCAAGGATATATATATAAAAAACAGTCGCCAGTGGATACCACTTATTCAGGTTTCCAAATAGCCTTTAAAACAAAGCCATTGTCAGATTAGGAGATCCTGAAGGCTCACCTCTAAGTGTGGAATCAATTAAGGAAAACAGTTGCGATTAATCTTATAATACCTGCATATTTATAAAAATTTGAAAATACTGAAAGGAATAAAATTAAAAATTACTAATGGCCAGTGATCAATTTAGGTATCAAGATGTCTATGATATCTAATTTTGCCTCTGCTTTCAAGTGCTTGGGGCCCTGCCAAGCCCTGTGCTTTGAGCCCATCTTTCCTTGTTATTCCATCCTGCCTGCTGTCAACTGCCCTCTAGGCAATGGGCCTTTCACAGGAGTCAGTGTTGAGAGCATGCAGAAGGCTCCAGTGGAGGCCAGGAAGGAGGCAGAGGAGAGGGTGGAGCGCTGGTCATAAACAGGAAGGAGGCAGAGGAGGAGATGGGGCTCAGATCAGGGCAGGGAAGGAGGCAGAAGGCAGAGGAGGGGTTGGACAGTCCTGCCCCCTTCCATGTTTACCTCTCAGTCCATGCCTCCTGGCCCCAACTTTCCAGGGCAGTGGCCATGGGTCCAGCTTCTCCCACCTGCCCCTAAGACTGGGGATCCAGCAGGACTCTTATTCCTCTGTCTTCTAGCCTCAGGGAAGCTGGTGTCTCCTTCTGATGCTGAGCCACTTCACCTTTCTCTGGCTGCTTTCTCAGGTTTTCCAGTTCAACCTGCTACCTATACTCTTGCTTCTCCTTGAAAATTCAGTTCACTTTCTTTCTCAGGGGGGATGGTACCTGACCTCCTCCTTCCCCAATGTCTTCCTCGGACTCTTGTCTTGGTGCCAATAGCTTGCGTCTTTCTACCTGCTCTGTAGCTAAAGGCAGCAGAGCAGATTCTGTGGTCAATACCGACCATATGCTTGAAAGTAAATGAAAGCAGACAGAATGATGCAGGGATGGCAAGGCTGATGGACAGAATGAAGCCACAAGAGTGATTCACGGCCGAGAGATCTCATCTCTACCCCAAATCAATCCTGTGCACAGAGAAGAGCAGAGAGAGGCCTCCCAGTAAGGTCTGCTCATTCACAGGTAAAAGAAAAAGAAGAAACAGACTATTGACAGAAAACATCTACATCTCAACTCCTGCATCCTCAGGTCAAAAGTGAGTCAGGACCAGCAGAGACACATCAATCCCTGTGGCTTTTTTTCCGGTTAAGGAAGATGAAATGAAAGTCAGTTCTTGAATATAGGAATCGGATAATGAGTCTTAAACAACTTTGTGTTTAATCTGCAACCTCACTAATCATTGAAGAAGTGAAAATCAACATCCTTCTCTAGTTAGGATGCCGTTGTCAATGAAGACAAAGCGTGGAACCTGCTGAAGATGCTGGTGACAAAGAGCCAGTCACTGCTGCCGAGAACCCAGACAACCCAGGCCACCTGTTCCACAGCAGCCATCGCACAGCCTTTCTGCTGCCGCTGATGCCACGCCACACAGAACCCTTAGCAAGCAAGTTGTGAGCAGTCTCCGATGACATGCCACGTTCTGAGGTACACTTGAGAGCTCCATATATTGCTGGAGGCTCTAGATGAAGATTAGCTTTACCAAAATAAATAACAATCAGGTCCAGCAAATAGAAACAGACCCCTGTGCGTCTCCTGCCCCGTTTCAGCTTCCTACCTGCATCTGCAGCGAGGGCCTTCGTTCTCTGTGTGGCAACCCCCTTTGCTTTCTCAGGTAGGTTTGTATAGTTCCTTCTAGTTCCTGAGAGCTGAGGGAGACTAGTTAGTGAAGAAGGTGTTGGGAATACCCAGGAATGTTCCTAAATCCTTACGGGGACACTTGGAAATCTGCACATGGTGAATTCCTTCATTTTGACATTGCCGAAATTCATAAATTTGCCTCTTTCAATGCCTTTATAGGAAAAATACCAACGAACTAACATGCCAATATTATGAGAAAACCACAATAAATATCCAAGGTTATTTATACATTCTAAAGGTATTTATAACTTGTGCCAGCCCATGTGCTAAATCTATGAGGAATCGGCCAGAGGCTATGGGGCCAGCACCTCCTTCCTCTTTCCAGCAACGCCTCAGAAGGAAGGACTGATGCAGCCTTGTCTTCCCATGACAAACTGTCAAAGCTGGAACGGATGAACTGAGGTACCAAATAGAGCCCAGAAATATGAGGGAGCTCATTTTTATTTTCTATAATGTCTATGGAAGAGGTAAACAAATACAAATGCAAATTAAACCCTTTCTGTGTGACTCACATCCTCCTTGTGCAGCCTCGAAGGGTCACAGGTCAGCTGAGGCCAGACAGATTTGGCTGTTGTGTCTGGGATTCTGCTGGGGACTGAGGGAGAAGCAAGTGGAAGCTACCCCATTGATTCGTCTGTCTGCTCTGTCTGCTGATTTACAGCTTCACTTCCGCAGTCTTCCTGGGCACGCTGAGCCTCCCACAAATCTCCATGGGCGAAGGCCAGAGGACACGTTGTAAACTGTTTCTGACATGGGTGGAAGTGGGAAGTTGCCAGGCCAATGTGCGCCCCTCACAAGGCCCGTGTTAGCACGGAGGGGAAAGGAAGGAAGCCCTGAGAAGAATGTGTTACCCAGATAATGCTGAGCAGCAAGGAGACCAAGATTTCCCTTCTCAGAGATCCAGGAAGCACATACATCTAAACCAGCAATGATGGTCAAACTCGGTTTAGTCAACGATGAGGAGTTTCCTTAGCAAGGAGAAGAAGGAAAACATCCAGGTGTGTAACAGTTCTCAAACAGTAACCGTCTTGCTGTCCCCACCCGCCCCATCCCAGTCCAGCACAGTGGCCTCCGGAGCTGTAGGCAGGGATGTGACTCAGTGGAGGTGGGGAGAGGGGATGCCAAATGACCACAGAGCAGTCCGCCCCCAGAATGCTCACTCAGAAGTCACCATATTAAGAGACTGTCCATTTTTATTCCTTCATAAGAGGAAAGCACAGAATATTAATCGATTGCAGAGGCCTTCATTTTCTAAAGGGAAATGATATTGAAAAGGTCTTTTTCAAGAGCTCTAAAATTTCACACACCTGTATGCTCCATTGGAATATTAAACGTAAAACTAAGGGATAAAGAATATAATTGTTTACCAAATTATTTTTAATCAAGGTAGAGCAACTCATCACCAAAACAGCTGGTATATTCAATGAGCAATGGAATGTCACATTAGCATAATTAAGCCAATCATCTACATGCTTTCTCTTTTGGTGCAGTTTCCCTGAATGGAGAAATAGGAAACTCTCCACACACTTCTGTTTCACAGACATTTTTCAGGTAGGGTGGGGAAGGCAGAAAGATTCCATACTAGCACCTCTAGGAAGTAACATCCTGGTAGATAAAAGTAAGCACTCTGACATGATTTACAAAACAGTTTTCTGTAACATAAACATTCAAAGTCTATAGAAAACACATTTATAAGATTAAAAAACCAGGCTGGGTGCGGATTCTATCTACTCAGGAGGCTGAGATCTGAGGATCGTGGTTCAAAGTCTGTGAGACCCTTATCCCAATTAACCACCAGAAAACTGGAAGTGGTGCTGTGGCCCAAGGGGTGGGGTGGTAGCCTTGAGCTGAAGAGCTCAGGGACAGCGTCTAGGCTCAGAGTTCAAGTCCACACTAATCTTCTTGTTAAAAAAAAATCAAAGTTATTTTGCTACATATTTTGAAAGTCAGTTGTCTCACCAATATTCTCATTTGGAAGAAAGTGATACAATGATTCCCAAAATGTTTTCTGGTCTTTAAGATCTCCAATGCATGCATGAAAATGCTTCTCATTCATAACAGCCATGGCTCTCTTTTCTTTTCTTTTTTAATGGTTTATTGTAAAGGTGATATATGGGGGGGTTACAGTTACACAAGTAAGGTAATGAGTACATTCTTTTTGAACAGCGTTACCCCTCCCTCACTTTCTCCCACTTTCCCTCCCTCTGGCCATGCTTTTCTCTACTGCAGTTCTTCAGCTGCTGCTGGGGGCAAGTAACTGGCAGATACAGAACAAGACTGAGAAGTGATTGCTGGTAAAAAAACAACAACAACAACAACAACAACAAAAAACCCTTCTCTCATTCTGTGAACTTCCTGTTTATCTTGTTGGCTATGTACTTTGCCATGCAGAAATTTTTAAGCTTGATATAATCCCATTTATCCGGTCTTTCTTTGACTTGCTGGGATTCTGTAGCTTTAGGAAATTTCCACTTGTGCCTCTACCCCTTCCTGTAATATTTTCATGGTTTCTGGCCTTCAGGTCTTTGATCCTTTTGGAATTCATTCTTGTGCAAAGTGATATATCAGGATCTAGCTTGAGTTTTCTGCATGTGTATAGCCAATTCTGCCAGCACCATTTATTGAAGAGGCTTTCTTCCAACTTGTTTTCTGGCTCCCTTATCAAATAGTAGATGGCTGTAGGTCTATGGGTTTATTTCTGTGTCTTCTGTTCCATTGGTCCTCGGCCTGTTCTTATGCCAGTACCAAGTGGTTTTATTATCATGGCTTTGAAATCAGGTTTGAATTCTGGTACTGATACTCCTTCAAGTCTGTTCTTCCTGTTCAGGATTACATTTGCTATTTGCGATCTTCTATTATTCCATATGAATTTTTGGATTGCTTTCTGTAGTTCATTGAAGAATGTTGTTCTTGATGGGTATTACATTGAATATGTAATTTCTGTGGGCAGTATTCCCATTTTCATAATTTTGCTTCTTTCAATCCAGGAGCATAGAAGATTTTGACTTAACACATTATTTTCAGAATTAGCTTACAAGATTCATAATTATGTTTTACTGAATTATAACTTTCCGGGGCTTAGAAGCTGAGGATTTTGTCACCAACTCACCTAGAAATGGAGCTGAAAGTCAAACCCAGCCCTTCTCTCTCTATACACATCATTTTACACATCAACGCATGAATATGCAGCGGGAGCGAAAAGCACAAAAGGACTTGTAAAATGAGACAGCCTACTTCCAAGTACAAGCAGCCGAGTAGCATTCTTGAAATTCATGTCTCCGCAAAGCCACAGAATCTCAGAGCGTTTTGCAGATGTAATTAGACAGGGATCCCGACTGGATTGTGATGAACCCTATCTTGTTGTAAAAATTCACAAGGAACCACAGATAGCCACACAGATGTGGGTGATATGTCTGCACACCATGACTGCTAACGGTTGGCAACCACCAGAAACTAGAAGAGAGGCTGGGCCCAGCGCCTCTTAAGGACCCTCCAGGAGTTTGAACCTCCTTTCATCAGCACTGTGGAAGAATAAACCCCTCTGTTGGAAGCCCCTCTATCTGTGATTCTTTGCTGCGGGCAGCCCTCAGAACTAAGATGCAGCTGTATGATTTTCAGTGACTGACTGACTTCCACCACGCCCTCCTCAAACGGCAATATGGAGGCACAGAAACACAGTGAAAGTCTTTTTTAAACCATGAACTTGGGCCCTGGGCATCTTTTACAGAGGAGGACAGAATAATGAGTTTGAATTAATCAAGAACTTGATGTTGGGAAGACGGATGAGACTTGGAAGGCTGAGGGAAATGGGACTTGCAGTTAAAGAAAATCATATGAATAAGAGATACAGGGAAATCTAGGAGATACCTAAAAATAAATCAAATGTAAAGAAATTCTATTAAGTTACAAGTTAAAAATGACTTACTTCCCTCACCAAATCCAAGCTAAAGGAACCAATGAGTTTTTTGTTAGTTTCCTGCGTATCTTAGCTTACACTGGCGGCTCCGCAGGCTGACCCCTGGCGGCTCTGTACATCTCTGGACCCTCAGCGCGCCCCATCCTCCCTCTTCCACCCTCTGGGCCCTTTAGGTGGGCTTACAGTCTTCAACACTCCATTCTGCTACTGTGGCTACATGATTTCCTCCATTTCTCTCTCAAATCCCCTCAGGACAGTTCTGATTAAATTGAGTAACTATCCCCATAATTTACAACAGCCTCATCACCTTAAAAATCCTTAATTACCTAGACAAAGACCCCTATTTCAAACAAGGTTATCCTCTGAGTTTCTATGGATGGATGAAGAATGGAACACAACTTCGGGGGTCAGCATTCACCTTTTATAACACTTGTGTGCTGGGAGTCAAACAGGACTGACACAGATTGACCATTGTATATTAAAAGAAAAGTGCTAAAGACATTAAAATAAATCATCCAGGCCAATCACAGTAGAATATTCATCTGAGGTCCAAATGGAATTGTTTCACCCTAGAATAAGCCATAGCTTCCAGAAAAAAACACCTGCCACACACAAACAAGGTTCTGTGTATGTATCATTTACTCCAAAACTATTAATGTTGACTAAAAATGTTGTGAATTCAGCCTTTAATGCTTCAGATTACTTTATTATCTCCTATCCTGTTCATTTTTATCACACAAAAATTTAGGAACCTTAAAATACCATTTTCTATCAGAGTCAGTTTAGAATCACCTTAATGGAAATCCACCTCTCCCAGGAGCCAATATCTCTTTGTGAAGCTATAATTCTTTTACTTCTCATGACTCTTAATTTTAATAGCCAAGAAAATGAGACTCTCTTGTGGATTTACTGCTTACCTGACATTTAAATCAGCAGTTTAATAGCAAATCTTACAACACATAATCCCATCTAGGTTTCAAAATTTTCTAAAGCAAATAATTACCCAAATAATAAACATCTCTTTAGCAGCTCCCCCCGCCTCCTTCAATCCAAATCCAGGCTCATTACTGAGACTTGGTTAATATTTTATGCACAGCCTCTTCCCATTTGCTTTAAAGTATCTCTGTAATGGTGATTTGAAAATACACTACGCTCCTATGAGTAATAAAAAATTCAAATGTATTTAGAAAATATCCTCTGCTATAATTCAAATGATGTTGCTTAAACATTTCTAAAAGGACCTTTGAGTCTGTGATGCTTCAAATGAGCTTGAGAAGCATGGCAGTGTCTTGGAGTTTGAGCTCTCAGGGGCAGTCAGGCCACCCAGGCCAGGCCTGGAGGTGGGTGGTACCGCAGGAAGGGCTATCCTGTAAATAAGATATAATCCATTTTCACTGAAAAGATCAGGCCATATGCAGACCAGGCAGAAACATGTGACAAGGAAAGCTGTGCTGTAACCCATCCACCCAGCCCAAACTCAAGAGCACGTTGGGCATAGCTCGAGGGCCAACTACACCACAAAGATGATTCAGGAGTTCCATCTCTGCTGTCTAAAAGGGACAACACATGTCACATTGTCTGTCAATTCACTGTGTCTGCATCTCTTGATCTAACCAATGTATATATTGCTGTTTACTTAATGCAATAGCTCAACATTTATGTGTATGGAGCAACATTTGGTGATCCACATGGCATGCTGTTTGGCATATTTCCATAAATTACCTGTAATCTGTAACACTACATGTGAATGAGGCCTCGGGAAGACCTCAGGCTGAGATTCATTAGTGTATCTCACTGAAAGGAATTAAAAAAATTAAAAACCACAAAAGTGACTCAAATTGTAAAAAGAAGTCCTTTTGGAAGTAAATACACGATCCCACTGGGATTTTGGCTCTCTGTCAACCAGTCAGGCTGTCCTTGTTTAGCTGAATGTGTATCAAAACTCAGTGAAATAACTGTTAGTTTCTATTAGTGTTTTCTCTCAAATTTTTCTAAAACAAATTCCAATGGAAATTTTATTAGGTGCCCGGGGGGGGGGGAAACATTTTAAGTCAGAGCATAAAATTATTCAAAATCAAAACTATATTTCTGCACATTTTAATGCAGTTAGCCTCTAGTGAACATCTCTAATTAATCTCCAGTATAAAACCCAAACGCTCTTATTTGGCAGGTGAAATACAAGCATGCTTGCCAAGTCTCAAAACTTTCAGGGAAATCATTTCCCCAATGCATACCTTATTGTGACATCTTACGTCGGTTCTATAAATTTGGTTTAAAAAGACATATATTTAAAAATCTGAACCCAAGTCTACATGATGTTTCTCGTTGTAAAGAGGTTTTAGAGATTTCATCTCTGAAATGAAAGAGAAGCACAGGCACCAAAGCCTGCAGAGTCGCCTCCTCTCCACATCCGACCCCTCCTCCAGTCACATCCTGGCACCATTGACCATCCCTGCTCACAGGGTGCGTCTGGGCCTGTGTGTCCCATGTCCAAGGCGCCTTCCTGGACTTTTCTCTGGGTTCCTGCGCTGCTTTTCTTTTGGCTATTGTCTTTCTTCCCCTACTCCTTCTTCCTCCCTGGTAAAAACCACCACCCCAAAAGCAAGTATTTTCAGGATCACATCCATTGCCTTGAAAACCCACCAATTCAGGAGAACTAAAAGCTGCATCATCCCTTCCACATTGCTCTGTTCTCTAGAATGTCCTGGTCGGCTGCACAGCGCAGTCTTCACCTGTGAGCCCTGGAAGGCCTCATGCCCGACGGCTCTGTCGTGTTGGCTCTGCCCATGTCAGCAGATATCACTATGCTTCGTTCCTTTCCCCGTGCGTGCCTCTCTAAGACCACTGCTATTGCTCAAATTCAGATGCTGACCAGCATTTCTAAAGCCCACTTTGTCTTGTACCAACCCTGTAACACATCCTTGGGTTTTCCTAAAATATCACAAGCTGACAAACAAGAGGCCTGGATTCTCAGCAGTATGCACATCAGAGGGATTTGGCCCAAATTAACCATTTTGGACATTTCACCAACCATTCTATCTTTTGTTATTTCGAGTCATTTATCCATTCATCTTTACTGTACTTTAGTTGTAGAAAGAGGTTTTCATTCCGCGTATCTCCATCAATGCCACCTCTTTCATGATTCTCTCTGAACGGAACATGTTGTACCCTCACCCAATATGACACCCTTGTACCCCCAGCTGCCTTCCTATGACACAGAGGGTGGGAGCTGAAGAAGCCGTCTCACTAAGCTTCCTTTGTAATCTGCTTGTTTCTTAGCTTCCACCATCCAGCACTATCACCCTGCTACGGGAGATCAACATTGTGGGCATCACATGCTGTCACAGAATCAGCAACTCTGCCATGAAGGTCTCATCTTCGCCTCTGAAAGGGATGATTTCTGATTGCTGTCACTTCCACGTCATTTTAACCAGGATGTAACTAACTCACTTGGCCAAGCGGCAGCTGTCACGGAATCAGAGCCTGGAGCCACGCTTCTGTGTGGCTAGTGCTCCACAGAGCGGACCACGCTAGATTGCCCTTTGATGCTTGGTTCTACAAGGTGGTTTTAAGAGCCCTCAGGGAATTTCAATTGAGATCCCAACGATGTTTGGCTATAACTGAATAACTTTTGTCTTAAACATATATATATATATATATATCTACTGGTTTCTCTCCTGCGCCACTGAATTCTGAACAATACACATAGCATGCCTATCACAGTACTATGTCTTTTACCAGAATGTCCCTCTTTCATATAGGTAGTGAACTTTAACTTATTGTTCTAGATCTAGGCCCCATGATATGTTCTCTGGAAAAGACTCTGCACTATTTTTGAGCCTGCTAATTGATTCCTTCTCTGTGGGAAAAAGGTAAAATTTTTAGAATCATTATGTTAAAAGTGTTACCCATAGTGGGTGCCATAGGTAGAATCCGGGCAGACAACTAAAGATCCTAAAGTGAAAGACGTTATAGACATGAATTGGATGGCTAAGAAAAAAATACCTGCAGGACAAGAGTTCTTTGTCAGATTTTCTTGCAGCTATATCCTGCCTGTTCTGTAACTCTCGCCCATCTAGCACTATTACTCTGGCTCAGAAAGCACAAACAGAAGAAAGTAAATAATTATATATTCAACATTATAGTATTGGTGAGATTTGTATAGATTAAAAGAATGAGTCTATATCAAGCTGGAGTTGGAAGGAGTTTAAGGGGGAGTGGGGAAAGCAAATAGACTGGGAGTGGATTAAAATAAAGAACCTGAACAGGATGCTTTCGTAGGAAATTTATCCTAGGTAAGTCTTAGGAGTAAAGGTACTTTAGCTTGGAGCATTCTGACATTAGGGTACCTAGAGAAGTGTAAGGATGGTTATACAGATAAGAGAATGTCCTAGAAGGATTTGAAGCTTCACAAACCCTACTAGAGAGCCAAGACTACTGGGAATAGATTGCTTTCTTGGATTGACACGCTTTAAGTAAAATACCACAATACTGAAGACTATACTCAGGGCAAACTCCTCCATCATCAGAGCGGAGCTCTTTGTATGAAGTCCAGAGCTCTAGCCCACAGGTCAGGTGCTACCTCTGTACATTCCACGAGCTGACCCTGCACTCCAGAGGTGCTATGATGCCTCAGCAGACTCAAAGCAAACAGAGCTAAAAGCTGAGTTGTTTAATCCAGATTTTACTTCTGAAATCAATGTGCCCAGAACCCCAGGCCCTCCATTGCTTGTTCCTAGGGCCACTGGGTCCATCACTGCAAGCACCAAGTCACTGCCCCCCCCCGTCCTCTGACTCACCCGTCCAGCATAGTGCATGACAGTGAAGGCCATGTCTGAGCCTCGATGGGTCACATTTCCATTCCCGTCCCTCAGCGGGGAGTAGACCGCATTCGTGTTTGACGACTCCACGAGGCTCTGAAGCTTTTTTGGAAAGTTAGATTGCAGTGATCCAACCGTGTGACTTTCTTCTTCCAGTACAGCGAGGAATCCCGATGGCTTCTGAAAGTGAGGGAGGGAGATTCTGTGATGCATGTAGGTGATTTTGCTATGGCTCACACAAGCTTGCTTTGTTTTATCCCCATACTGGATCTATCTTTCCTTTAATACTCTTCTATTTTTGCCCAGGCTTGTATCCACACCACCTAGCATAGCTATGATACTGAAGATATTCTTACAGTTTGCAGGAAAAATAAGAGTGTTATAGAATGAGAAGATGCATACAATAAAGGAACTGAGACATGGTGAGAAGGTGAAACATGAGATACTGTGAAATCTAAAAAGCTGGATCTTGCCTGAGGAAACTGTGAATAAGTCCATATAATATGTTGCTATGTTAGTTTATGGATTGATGTTTATATGATAGATTTTAATTTAGACGATGTAGATACTGAGTCAAATTTTTTAAAGTAATTAGAAACAATAAAGATAATTATAAGTATCTGTCAACACCCTTAATTTAAGCTAAAAATTACACGTGTGTGCATTTATTTTTCTTGACAAAGTCTTGGAGTTTAAGTTTTAGACACTTAGAAGAGAAAGTGGACTTTATATGATGAGTAATTTTTTTGGTATATCACTAGTTTTAGATACTTAGAAACAATTTTATACATTGGACATATGTAACTGGCAATGCGATATTCTAATGTCGGTAACAAGAATGTTAAGATTTTATCTCAAAATTGTTGTGCTATTTCTTGTCCTTCCCATGAGTTGATGATGTTTCAAACTGACCCTCTGGAAGGAGGGGAACTTGTGCTCCTCGATAGATTTTGGAAGAATACAAATACATCACATGACCTCAACTATGATGATAGCCCCAAGACAAAAATCTTTCTGAAAAAAAAAAAACAAACCCTGTGTCCGACGCATTGAAAAGCTTGTTCCCTAATTATATTGTGTGAATACCTGGAAAAAGAAATCCAGAACTCCAGTCTGGTTACCAGGAGAATATGCCGTTTCCATGGCAACCCCCTCTTGTACACACTCTGTTTGCTCTTGCAGGAAAAGCACTTCGTTGATATAATGGTGCATCTTCTCATTGGTCATGTTGACACAAAGCTATTGTGGGGGAAGAGAAACACAATACACAGCATGAGAAAGCAGTGCAGACCCACTTGTTCAATGGCACAGCTTCTCCCTGGTGAAATACAGCCTAGGGATCCACAGACCAATTAGTCAACAAAGACAAAACACAGAGCCTTGGCTGGCAATGCTGCCTCACCTGGAATTGTTACTTTTTCTATTCTCTAACCCAGCAACGCAAAGCAAGTGAGTAACCAACATCACAAAGCACAATTAGAGAGCAGACTTCCAAATTCTGAGTTTCAAACATCCAGGAGCATTTCAAACTATTTCCTAAAGGAAAGTGTAGTATGAGTGTTTGTCAGTCAGTGAGGGCCAAAGCCAGGTATGCACTGCGGAGGAAACAAGAAGGCTTTCTCAAGGGCTGGGAGCATGGCCTGGTGGTAGAGTGCTTGCCTACCATGCATGAAGCCCTAGGTTCGATTCCTCGGTACCACATACATAGAAAAAGTGATTAATTGGAGGGAAGATTCTCAGTTCTTTAGTGACTGGGCTGGCTTGGAACCCTGATCCTCCAATCTCAGCCTACTGAGTAGCCAGGATTACAGACGTGAGCCACCACATCCAGCTTTTAATACGTAAAAAAAAAAATGAAAGAAAATCAATTTTAGCCCAAATGAAATACTTTTCTTCTAGGCTTTTCTTTCAGGCTTCTTTTCCTCTCCTGGTGGCTTGCTTTTTCTAATATATATTAATGTATGTAAATCAAGAAAGACGTGTCTCTACCTTCTTGTCTCTACCATTTCAGATTCTTCTCCTTTCTGCTCTTGGGCACTAGTTAAATACATTTTCAGTTCTGGAAACTCCACCAAAAATTTCTCAGTGTCACCATTTGTAAGAGCTCTTCTAAATTCAGGGTTCCTTTTTCAGGACCTCTCAGTAATGTTTGACAGAACTGGATCACCTACTTTCCTGCAATATTCCCTTGCCAGTCTTCCTGGCCTGTGCTGCCCCTGGTCTCCTGGCTCATTGGCTTCTGCTCTGTCTTCTTCCTGTCTCCCCTCTACTCACCTCTTCCCACTGACACTGGCCTGAACTCGGTATTTGGGTCTGACTGTTGACTGACTATGTTTCCCTAAATCATTCTATCACAAGGTAAGACCTAAGGTAACGTAAGTAAAGAACCATGCCACACGGTTGCTGCCTTTACGAAAGATAAAGAACCTGAGAGAGAACTTGTTACAACCGGAAGCCTTTCCTGTAGCTCTTTTCTCCCCACATCTCCTTCCATGAGCATCCTGGCTTATAGGCTTTTCTTTCCTCTCTAATCATATTGTCTAAAATTGACTAGAACTTTTCTTCTCTCCCCTTCAATAACTAAGTTCTGTGGTATACATGCATAACAATGTTCTTTTTATTTAATACCCATTGTTTCTGAGATGAGCATACGCTTTGAGCAAACCATTCCCTTTAGTAAAGAGTCAGTGGCACATTCCAATAACTGGCTAACATTGCAACATAGGTTTGCAAGGGGAACGGAAACCTGACTCTAAGTGCATGGCTGTTAGCCAAGTACAATTTGAAAATGGATGGAGACCCAAACACTGCACCTTGGAATGGGACAAGGAAAGGATGGCACTCACTACACAAATATTGTAATGAAAATCGCCCTTTTTTTGTCACAAACACAGTCTGGTACATGTATTCTCTGACCTAATCATACTAAGTGTATAGATCACCACTGGAAACTTTGAAAGACAAAACATGTTCTGTCAAGCTGTGTAGCATCTACACAGTCATATACCAATTGTATCATGTTCACTTGTCACTTTCATTTTAAGAGGAAAGAATTATGAAAAATATTAGAGAATAAAACGTGGAAGTTTAAAGAAAATATTTTGATGTGTTCCCTCAAAATTTGTGGCAACCAATCTTGTAATACTGAGGTAACTTTGTAACTGAAGAATAAAAAATTCATTAAGGCTATTAAAATTTGCGGGTAAAATAGAAAACAAAGAATTCTTGTCAACTAAAACTGTTGGAAATTATTCTTTTTTATAATCAAATGACATGTACAATTGGAACCTATCAGATTCTCTGATATCAAAAACTGTATTGAGGCACTTAATAGAACACAGAAGTAAATACCTTACAACTTAGCAGTGAGATTTCACAGTGCTTATGGACTGTCCATTACTAAGTGCAGTCTATCTTAGGAAATGTTCTGCTTGGCTTTCCTGAAGCCATGAGAAGTGTACTAAGGAATAAAATAAATCTGATACAGAAAATTCCCAACAAAGCCCAAATCAGTTCTGGCCCTCTCCCGAGCATAGTGTGGTATCTCTCTCTCCCCGCTTTGCGGTTCTCTACTTGAAAACTCTCACGTGGACACAGCTGTCTGCATCCTGCATTAAAATAGGTCAGCATGTCCAGAAAGGGCTTGTGTGACACAATCCATAATCCTTGGCTTCTGCTTTCTGCTGGCCAATGTCTCTGCCGCGGCACAAATGACACGAACCTTTTCATAACGGAAAAGAGATACTTCCATTCACATTTCCTTTCTTTTTTCTTTGATTTTTTTTTTGTTGTGGGGCTTGAGCTCTGGGCCTGGGCACTGTCCCTGAGCTCTTCAGCTCAAGGCTACCACCCTACCCCTTGTGCCACAGCGCCACTTCCGGTTTTCTGGTGGTTAACTGAAGAGAAGAGTTTCACGGACTTTAGTAGTGGGCTGGCTTTGAACCATGATCCTCAGATCTCAGCCTCCTGAATAGCTAGGATGACAGGCGTGAGCCACTGCACCTGGCTTCACTAACATTTTCCTGAACTGAGTATTATTTCACTGAACTTATTCAGTGGTGTAATCAGAAGCTGAAGCTGACTGTACAGGCAAATCAAGCTATAACAAAGACGAGATCAGAAAGGGCCCAAGCCTCAGCTTCCTTTATCTTCTTTCTTCACCACCACCTCCCTCCCTCACCAAAGGCTTAAAGCAATCTGAGAAACAAGCCAGCAGAAGGGGAGGCTTGTTCTTTCAGATGCAATGACACCCCCATTAAAAGTTCTATTTGTTGAGCTGGGAGTTTGGCCTAGTGGTAGAATGCTTGCCTAGCATGCATGAAGACCTGGGTTCGATTCCTCAGTACCACATCCATAGAAAAAGCTATAAGTGGTGCTGTAGCTCAAGTGGTAGAGCTCTAGCCTTGAGAAGACCCAAGGACAGTGCTCAGGCCCTGAGCCCAAGACCAGGATTAGCAAAAAAAAAGTATATTTGTTTATTTTTTATCATCTTTAAGTAGCTGTACAAAGGAGTTGCCATTAAACAAAGCAGTTTGTGAATATTGATATATCTTGATCAATGTGACTCTTTCAATATTTTCCCCCTACCTTTATATTCTCTGCCAAAATGGTTCCTAAAATACACAGCTTTCCTGTGGAACTTCTATGGGTGGGCCTTTGCAAAATTCCTGATCTTTTATTGTACTTCATATTCTTTATATTGTGGAGAAAAACAAAACAAAATGTTAAAATGAATATTAAGATCCCTTGGGAAGTTGAGAGGAAAAGCTAATATAGCTTGGGGACTGATTTTCAGCTGTGGCTTTTATTACAACAGGAGTTTTCAGAACTCAATCTGTATTGGTCTTTGTAACAAGCAAAAAGGAGACTGAACCAAAGTCCAAAACATTCTGATGGTCTGCTCACATTAAAATAATTTACCCACATGTATCTTTTCCTGTTTCAGGTTGCTCAAAGCACTCATCGTTTGAATGAGCCTTCAAAACTGCCACTATGTGTCACTAAGTTTAATACATGAACCCATCGTCCTATGCCAGGTGCCTCTTTGAGGAGCGAAACACATTTTGCCAACTTAAAGGTGGCCAACAGATACATAACCTCAACTGGTTCTCACAGTGTAGAAGGTGTAGTTGGCTATGCATGTAACCCAGTCAGGGATGGAGTTTTTAAGCACCTTAATTTATATGTCTAAAAGTCTAAATCTCATCATCAACTTCCATATGAAACCATCATTAGTTTTGCTTTCCAAATGTAACTGCTGGAATCATATTAGAGTTTCCTTACCTCTTCAGCTTTTCCTCAGAGTAGACTTGAATGTGAGTGAACGGCATTCGGAAGTGATAATAATTATTAAGTAGCTGCTTAATTAGCATGCATCTTCTCCTAATTAAAATACATGCTTTGTATATTAAATGCTATTGCTAACAGGTTTAATAATATGCTCTTTGAAAAGGTTCTTTAGCACCAGAACTCAATTGCTTCTCCAGATGGGTCATCATTTATATTAATGACAAACTTAATTTCTTGAGTAAATTTTCACCAACTGTTCTCCTTTTATTTTTATTACTCACTGAAATATATCTCAAGCAAAAATATAATAGAGCATGACATACACATCACAGAATTAAAGTAGAAGATTAATTAAAACGGGCTCTGGTCTGAGGCAAAGCCCCAGGCGTTAGACAGAGAGTCTCAATCCTATGTGCACATTGAAATTAACTAGGGAGCTTTTTCAAAAGGCTCATGTCTGGTCTGACCCCAAACCCATTAAACTGGAGTGCAGCCCAAGCACTGATAGATTTTAAAAGCTTTTCAGGTGGCTCTGATATGTAGACATGATTGAACACACCGAGCTCAGAAGGGAACAGAGACTACACAATCCATTAGCCAATTTGCTCGTCAGTTAACCGAGATATGTGCGCAAAACATGCCATATATTAATGTATTGTGTGTGTGTGTGTATGTGTGTGAAAGAGAGTGGGAGAGATTTTCTTTCAGATACTAGTAATTTCTCAAATACGTTTGGAAGACTGTATAAGCAGAGCTACCAGAAAATTAATGAGATTATTTTTTCTTAATGGTTTATTCCTCTTTAAATTTCAATTGAAAACATACTTATGAAGCTTTCATTATAATTCAAATATAATTCCAGTCAAAATTTTAACCCCACAGAAGGGGCAGTTTATAGATTAGTCAATGAGCTCAGGAAAGAATTAAACAAGTACTTACAAAAGCACTTGTCTCTTTCTGCTTGATTCTGAATCACTATGATATGGCCTTAAACATTTTATTGAAAGTATGAAATGAAATCATCAATAAAAGAGAATGCATTATTTAAGCCAATGAAGTTTTTAAAGTTCACAACTGAATTTCAGGTAAGATTTGCATTCATCATTTAGAAAATAATTTTATTGAGGGAAATGGGGACAAAAACATGAGAAAGTGTATCAATGTTTGTGAAGTAATTCACCTTCTATCTGGCAAATATAATGTAACCCTTCCATTAATTAGAATAAAATACATTGAAAAAGAAAATAATTTTATCTTTATAAAAGATTTCTTCTTGCTCTCACATAAAACCAAAGAAACCTGCTAAGAAGATGACAATCATTATCATTTTATAATTGAAAACTAAGAATTAGTCTGGGCAATTTTACCTCTAAATGTCTAAAACTAACAACTCATTTCTCAGATTTGAAAAAAAAATTGACTTGTCTTTACTCAGAAGTCTTCAGCTGTCAATATATTCTGAAATACACCATTAAAATATTTAGCAGAAAGAATAGATTTATGATAGATTAAATATTCCTTAGTCGGAAAGCACCATGAATGGCAAACCCATCTGGGAGTCAACACAAACCTGATGGATGAGGAAGCCTAAGGGTGGAGGAGGAGCCAGAGCAGCGATGCTCAAGGAGACCTTCACCCAACGAGATCCCTTCAGGACTTTCGGGGTGTCTCCTGACAGACATGGAAACATGCAAGTGCAAAAAGAACTCTACACGGATGCAGAACCTGCTCAAGGTCTGAGCAGAAAGTAAGCTGGTAGCAGGCCAACTGCCAGCTGGCAAGCACGGTCTTCTGGTTGCCGTGGTACCTTCCCTGCCATGGCCTCGTTGCTAATTTCCTTATGGTAAGTGGTAAGTAAATAAATCACTAGGTCTTCCCCTTTCTACTCATGCACAACGACACTTGAAAGGAGAAGGAACCTAGGGTCTTCCTTCAAGGAGACTTTGCAAAGTTTTATAAAGAAACTGCTTCACACTTGACTGGCCCTGAATCAGAGGAGACAGAATTCCACAGCGTCTGTCCAATGTGGCGCTGCTCTAGAAATGATACTGGTGAATCGTGAGTGGGTTTTAAGTGTTTCTCCTGGGCAGTGGCAGTGATGGCTACCCACTGCTTCTTTATAATGTAAATATATGGCACTGGGCCCCAGAACCCCTGACTTACAGTGTGCTGCATAGCATCTCTGTAATCTGTAAAGAAGGAAACAGAGGGTCACCGAAGATTCGTCCTCTGGGCCAAGACACTTGCACTGGAACAGACCACAGTACTGGGTTTTAAAGGGCTTCTGTTTAAAACCTTGAGCAGGATCCCTAACTGCCACAGTATACGCTTTAAGAAGATAAAGTTCCATGCATTAGAAATACTTGGATGCCAACAAATTAAAGATTTTCACCAAATGCTAGTTATAATTTTTTTTGTGGGGGAATAAATAGCAGTTTGGGTTTCTGTATTTCCACCTGTACCTTTTTTCCCCCCGCCAGTCCTGGGCTTGGGCTCAGGGCCTGAGCTTTGTCCTTGGGTTTTCTGAAGGCCACTTCAGCCATAGCACCACTTCTGCTTTTTTTTCCTATGCATATGGTACTGAGGAGTAGAACCCAGGTCTTCGTGCATGCGTGGCAAGCACTCTACCCCCGGGCCAAACTCCCGGCCCCTACCTGTACCTTTTGAAAAGTTATGTTCCTTCTCCATTTGCCCAGGAAAATTGCATTTCTTTTCTCTTCTTCAATTTTAGCTGTACTTAATTAGATGGAACTATTTATGCTGTACAACTGTTACTGTTAAGATTCATCAAAAATTTAGTACTGTAAAAATGCCCTAAAATGTGGCTGAATTAATAAACAATGTTCCTCTAATTTATTTCTATGAGTGTCTACTAGGCCAATGCACGAATGCCCCATGAAGAAGAATCTAAAAGTAATAGCATGTATGTCATAGAGTATTTCTATGCTGGTACTTGGTCACAGTTTTCCGGTGCCTCTGTCCTGATATCAGTGTGTATCTTCTCCACATTCTGACCTGGCTGAAAATGGATTTCTAGAAGCAGAACTCATGCCTTCTTCTTACATGGTTGTTTAAAACCAGTGGCACTGAACATGCAAGCATAGAAATGTGGAATGGTCCACAAACCAGGTACATTAACTTTACAACACAAAAGTACTTATTTGAATGTGATGACATTAATAGAATTAGGAAATAACGAGGTTGAAAAGGCAATTAAAATTCACAAAGTGTCAAACAGAAGTCTACTTACTTGTTCAAATTCATTCTTTTGAAATTCTTCAAAACCAAAGATATCCAGTATTCCAATATCCAAAGTGTGTGTGCTAGAGGAAAACAATAGGGAAGGCAAATGAGCAAGGGCCCTTGGCACCGCCAGTTTTCACTAAAAACACGGGAGTAGCTGCCTTAGCGCCTGGTGGAGGTCTCTGAGCATTAGCACACCCAGGGTTTACGGTTTTGATGCAAACACATGGACATTAACAAAAGCACCAGGCTTCCGATTTAAAAATGTAAGAGCATGTGATGGTTTAAGATGGATTCCCTCTGAATGAGTCCCTGGGCCTGTCCAGCAGCTGGCTGCCTCTCACCAGCTGCCTCCAGTGCCCTGACAGTTCAAGAAATGTGTGACCATGCCAATCACCGCACAGGCCCTGCACACCCTTTCACGGGCCGAACACAACGCTTCAAAAATTCTGCTGTCGTCTTCGGAATGGAATGCGTATGAAAGAAGAATAAAGAGGTGGAACCTGGAAGGAAAAATAAAGCTGCTCCAGTCATCCCTGTGAACTCTACTCTGGGAGTTTGCTGCAGTATGGATTAGTTTGAGATCTCAGTGTGCATGAGGATGGGGTGGGTGGTCAGTGATGAAGACTGACCTGCAGACAGGAGGCCAGGGGCTGGCACAGGCCCGGTGCTGTTACTTGCCAAGAACACTCAGCCAGCCTGGACTTGTGCCAGCCAGAGCAGACTCCACTTCTCCTACCCACTCACCCTGAGTGCCTGGGGTTCTACACCTGTCTCCTGGCCACAGATACACCATTTTTGTGTTGGCAGCTGAATTTCTGTTATTTCCTCCTGACTTGTTTGTCTAGACAGTAGAACCAAATCCTTCTATACCTGCATTTTGTTCCTCATACACTTTACAGAATCCTAATGGCTTGGGGTCTACAATCTATCATTTTTCAGGACAGCCGCTACCATTAAAACACAGTGCTAATCTGTGATACCCTGCGAGATGACTTGCTGTCCTCATATGAGCTTCATAACAAGGAAGACAGCTTTAAAAACCCTCGCTAAGACCCTCATGCATCAAGGGACACGAAGCCGTGAACCATCACCCCACGTGTGGCATGTTCTTTCTGGAAGAAGAAAACAAAGGCGGCCGTGTATCACACGTCTGTCCAATTACCTTGATGTAATGTTGAGAGTTCAAAGTTAGACTGAAGATGATGAGGAAAATAAGACTTGAAATGGGATTTGGAAACACCTTAGGAGCGTCTGTGCTCTTGCAGAACCAATGAAAGAACGCTTAGTTAAAGGCAGGCATGGCTTTAAAACAGATTCTCACTGATTTTTACAGGTCCGACAGTGCTCCATTCTTCTGAAATCAACAATATCCTCCATCCCGTCATACCAATAACATGCACAAAGAAATATGTCCAGGAGAGTGCTGAGCTGCTGGGTGACTTTTGTCTGTTTCTTCTCAATGGGCATGAATGCACGTGTGTGTGTGTGTGTGTGTGTGTGTGTGTGTGTGTGTGTGTGTGAGAGAGAGAGAGAGAGAGAGAGAGAGAGAGAGAGAGAGAGAGAGAATGTGTTTGTGTGGATGATTGTGTGGAAGAGAATGTATGATCAGGAGTGTAAGTGTGCTTGTGTGTGAGAGTGAACTGTATGTTCACATGCGTGTGAGTGTGTGTACACACATGTATTCTTGGGCTTCTTCCCTCAGTGATCTGCCTGGTGCTTCCTCCAGAAGCTTGGTAACGAAGTGTCTCAGGCTTTAGTGTTATTTGGTCTTGGGTTAAAATCCTGGTTCAAACATTTTTTGATAACTTTGGGAAAGTTACTTAGGTTTTCTGAGGTGTAGTTTCAGTGCATGTAAAAAATAAAGTAAAATTTGTCTACTTTGATGTATTTAGAAGTAGAAGTAATAGCTGGGTGTGGTGGCTCACACCTGTAATTCTAGCTATTCAGGAGGCTGAGATCTGAGGATTCTGGTTCAAAGCCAGCCCAGGCACTAAAGACCATGAGACTCTTTATCTCCAATTGACTATCAGAAAACCAGAACTGGCACTGTGGCTCAAGGGGCAGGGCAGCAGTGTTTAGCTGAAGAGCTAAAGGACAACACCCAGGCCCAGAGTTCAAGCCGCACAACCAACAAAAAGTAAATAAAATAAAATAAAAAATAAAGAAGTAGAAGTAATACAAATGAAGTGCCTAGACAAGCAAGGCAGGAATTGCCTTGAAAAACAAAAATTCTTGGTCCAACAATTCAATGTAATAAGAATGGCTCAGCTTGGTACCTGGTGACACATGCCTGTAATCCTAGCTGACTCAAAACAGCCTGGACAGGAAAGTCCACAAGACCTTTTCCTATTTATTTAATTTTTTGTGCATCATGGGGCTTGAACTTGGCCTGGGCGCTGTCCCTGAGCTCTTCAGCTCAAGGCTACCACCCTACCCTTGAGCCAAGCCCCACTTCTCATTTTCTAGAGGCTGATTGGAAATAAGAGTCTCAGGTCCTTTTGGGCCTGGGCTGGCTTTAAACCTTGATCCTCACATCTCAGACTTTGAGTAGCTAGGATTACAGGTGTGAGCCACCATGCCTAACAAGTCCACAAGACTCTTATCTCTAGTTAACTAGCTAAATACTGGAAGTGGAGCTTTGGCTCAAGTGGCAGAACACTAGCCCTGTCCAAAGGAATTGAAGACAGCACTCAGGCCCTGAGTGTAGGCCCCAGGACCTACCTACCTACACACACACACGCACACGCACACGCACACACACACACACACACACACACACACACACACACACACACACGCAGACTGGTAAATGGTTAAGAGGTCTATCAAAGTTTTCCAAAAGATATAATGAAGATGAGAAAGACTTTCCTCTAGTACTTTGGGAATTCACTCTTCTTCAAAAATAGTTTGCTTGTATGTGATAATTCTCAGTAAACAGTCCCTGGGAATCTCCTAAGGAAACCATGCAGTCCCAACACTGTTAGGAAGTTACAAACAGCCTTACTCACTGTGATCTCCATTACAGTAACAACAACAAAGAATGATGACAAATATGCGACATTAGAGACAATTAATTAAGCAGCATGCATCACATGATGGATTAATTTAATGAAACTGTCAAGTTAGCAGAGAACAACATATAAATTCTGTCTGAAGAATAACCTAATTATAGAGCTAGGGTTATAGATCCAAGGCCCAGAAGACCTGAGAGAAACAGAGAAGGCAGATAGACATTCTATTTTTTCTTTATATTTATTTTACTCCATTTAGACTTCACTTGTTTTTTTTTACTCTCCTTTATCTTCTAAAGTTTCAATTTAAAAAACTTATTTTTATAAACAACAAATATTCCATTGATGTCCATGAAGACAAGATGAGAACATAAGAAATGTTTAGGATCAAATGTTCACAGCTAAAACAAAAGCTCAAAACAAATCTCTACCTTTAGAATAATTGTGTGATTTCAACCATATTAAAATAACTGTATGGCCCAAGAGAACTGAAGCACTTGCTAAGGGGTACGTCACAGAAGGACGGACCTGGTAGGTTATTTATTGTGTGAGGATTATTAGAATAGTCTAACCTTGTTTAAAATCCCACATTAAAAAGTGAAAGGCCAGGAGTTAGGAGAGTGTGGCCAATTGATGCTCACATCTGAGTGTCTTCGTAGACCTTGGTGTCATGGAGGAACGCAGTTTTGACTGCATTCAAAGAAAAGGCAATCCACATGGGTGAATTCGTGTCATTTCCTACACCTCTTCCTTCTCCTGGAGGGCAGTGTAGCTCTGACATGGAGATGGTCAGGCACAAGGCACGCTGGGTAGATGTGTGCTGAGATAGAGAGCTGGTCATGAAAGAGTCACTTAAAGTAGGTTGAAAAGACATTCCTCTTGTGTGGTTGTTTTTCCCATATTTCACTGGATTACAAAAACATTTGGTTACAGAATAAATGTTTTTAAAAACACCAGTGAGGAAGGAAAAGCCAGTGCTGGATAGAAAAGTAAATGCTAGTCTAAAACATTGGACTTTGGCAATTTGGCAGTTGCTGTAGGGGGAACACGCTGAGCTATGAGTGCTGTTTCATCATTTGCCCGGGAGTGAAGCTGGTATGTATGGATGCCACATCTGGGGTGGGGCAGAGGTGGGGGACCAACAGCCCAAGGAAGACTCCATCCTTCCTGATGGCTACGCTCGGCGCTGGGACTCCTCAGGGAGGAAGGCAGAGGTCCTGGGACCAAGAGAAACGCAGCCTTCCAGCAAAATCAAACACCTTAATGGGCTGGTCCACCTTACTCCAGATTCTGCCCTAGACTTCTCCTGAGAGCTTTGCTGGGGAAAATGAAGCAGAGCAAAACACAACTGCCCAATTTTCACTAGTTTACTGGTGAAACAAAACCTGGGCCACCAGGTCCTCGGTTGGGTTTTTTTTTTTTTTTTTTTTTTTTTGCCAGTCCTGGGGCTTGAACTCAGGTCCTGAGCACTGTTCTTGAGCTATTTTCTCAAGGCTAGAGCTCTGCCATTTGAGCCACAGCACCACTTCCAGCTTTTCTATGTATGCGGTACCAAAGAATTGAATCAGAGTCTTCATGCACTCTAGGCAAGCGGTCTACCACTAGGTCACACTACCGGCCTGTTGGTTCTGACTAGGGGTGCAGGTCAGGTGGAGGGGAAGGGACAGTGGAGGGGAAGGGATGGTGGGGGAGAAGGGACAAAGGAGGGGAAAGGAGAGAGGGTGGAACGGAAGGGAGGGTGGAGAGGAAGGGATGGTGGAGGGGAAGGGATGGTGGAGGGGAAAGGACATGGAGTGGAAGGTGTAATAGCCTCCTGCAACCTGGACACTCTGTCTGTGTCAGGGCTTCTGTGGCTGGGAGAAGCCGAGCTGTCTTCCATCTCCCCACTGGGCGACATTTCCTCCAGGCCTCTCTGAATGTTTAGCTGGCATAAGAAATCCTGGGGTCCTGCGTGACCTGAAGCCCTCACACTGTGTTATGGCGAGGCCCTCCTCTCCCTCCTCTCAGGCTGAACACAGTAGGGAATGTCACAAATGCATTCCTGACCTGAGCACCCTTCAGAGCCTCCTTCCCCACTCTGGGACCTGGACTCACTTGCTGGCGAGAAGGCCCAGGGGAGGTTCTGCTGGATGTTTTACTTAAAACATGTCTCCATCTTCATCTGTGATTTTCCAGAGCTGAGTCAAGCATGCTGCGTGGATAGAGGGCCTGCATGGATGCCTCCCCGCTCCCCCCCATGCCATGCAATTCAAACAGCCTGTGTTAACAGAAAGACCCAGCAGGGAAGGAAATTACAAGCAAGGTGTTAGAGTGGCTGGGAGAGGAACAAACACATTGCTAGAGAAGTTCTGCTATCACTCCCTCATCTCTCCTGTTGGTGTTTTCACAGGTGGTGTGCACACTGTGTCAATTCTCATCACCCTTTCAGAACAGACTTGTATCTCTTGAGGAAGCATTCCCCCCTCCAGCAGACGACCAGGCCACGCAGTGGTGCCCATCTCCTCCTGGGGTCTGACTGACTGGAGGAGAAGCACACACT
The DNA here is from genome assembly GCF_031878675.1 of Megascapheus bottae. Classification (NCBI taxonomy): domain Eukaryota; kingdom Metazoa; phylum Chordata; class Mammalia; order Rodentia; family Geomyidae; genus Megascapheus; species Megascapheus bottae. Next base: position 2,987,962 of record NC_143519.1, read on the forward strand.
CCAGGGCCCTTTTGTATTGGAAAGCCTAGTATTGGAAGAGGCAGCAGTGGGTTTTCAAAAGCCAGTAGCACCCTAGGAACAACCATGAATGAAGTCTTAGGACACAAACCACAGAAGGTAAAAACAAAAAAAATTAGCTGTGTTCACTATTCACCATAGCAAAGATATGGAACCAACCCAGATGCCCCTCAGTGGATGAGTGGATCAACAAGATGTGGTATTTGTACACAATGGAATTCTATGCTGCTGTCAGAAAGAACCATATCGCCCCATTTGTAAGGAAATGGAAAGACTTGGAAAAAATCATATTAAGTGAAGTAAGCCAGACTCAAAGGAACATAGGCTCAATGGTTTCCCTCATTTGTCATACTCAGTAGAAACCTTGGGCTCTCCTAGCAGAGATTTATAATAGAACAAAACCTAGATACCTAAGGCCATGTAGTATGAAGTTAAATGAAAGGACCTCTAGGATATAGAAACAAAAGCCATATAATGAGTGATTGTTGTCCTTAATGTACTATGTTACCTCTCATCTCTTTTGCTGTCCCTTGGTTATCTCATATTGTTACAGTATTTCACCTTGTTAACTGATATATTGTATATATGCTTATTTGGTTATTTGAAATAGGATAGGGAAGGGGGGAAACAAGATGAGGGGCAGGGGTGGGGGGAGGGAAATGGGGACCAAGACATGAGAAAGGGTATCAATGTGAAGTACCTTCTATCTGGTGAATATAATGTAACCCTTCTATTAATTACAATAAAAATATATGGAAAAAACCAGAATATCTAGGAGAGATGACAGTAGAGTGAAAGATTTTTCTTAAAAAAAATTAGCTGTTTTCTCCATCCCTTCTCGGAGCTGGTATCATCTCAGTTGCCGGTGGGCCACACTGCAGCACAGTGCAAGGAGCTCAAGGTGGGGTGAATGAGGGTCCTGATTTTTGCTGGGCAAGCACTCTGTGACCTGAACGATATCTTCCACAGCTAGCCTCCCAGCCAAATTCTCCTACCTCTACCTCCTGAGGAGCTGTGCTTAGGTGTGCTTAGCTAGCTTGAGTTGCTCCTCGATTTTGTTTTTGAGGGAATGCCGATGAAGGCCTCCATGGAGTGATGTCTCTCCACTGCGTTCCCTCTGTGTTGGCCTGTAGGCGGCTGACTTACAGCACGTGCATGGGGAGTTAGAATTCCAGGGAAGTCACTGTGGTACGTGGAGTCTGGCAGATCCCATAGCAGAGAAGGATGCATGCAGGCGAGAATGAGGGGGGTGGGGGAAGGGCAGGATGGAAAGGAGAGCGAGCTCAGAGGTTTCACTGCATTTTGCTTTACACTTTCACAAATCCTGCAGCTCAGAAACTGTGGTCAATCAGGAAATTCTCTGGGCCAAATTTTACAAACCAAATAACAAATTACAGAGCACAAAACTCAATTGTGTGCATATGATCTGGAGGCCAACGCTTCAGGAAGACAGAGGCCGGGGTGAGACCCGGGCAGGTGGGACAGGGACTGTTCCTGTGCTCTTCCAGCAGCATGGGGGCTGCTCGACTCACCACAGGAGTAGGGGTGTGCCCCCAGGAAAACTCTCACACTGCTCGGGAGCAATGATCCTAGAAGTGTCCTTCTCAAGGGTGGTGTTTGTCATCCCCGGGGACATGGCACAGGTGGGGCTCGGGGCCCTGGTGTCCCGGAGTGAGTGGAGACTCTCAAGTGTCCGAGAGCTCTGGGACACCAACCTCAGGAGTCCCCTGCGGGCTCAGGTGTGGCTCTCCAACGCCAGCCCTATTCCCCACCCGGGCCTCTGTTCCTCTCCTCACACACTAACCTCGAGAACATCATCGTATGAGCACAGCCAGGCCAGAAGCACTGAGCCAGTTCCACTCTGTTTACTCACTCCCGGCTCTGGGCTCTGGTGTGTGCCGCCTCTGATGGAGAGGGGCATAGCAAGAGAAACGATGAGGAAGAAAGAGTGAAAGAGAGGAAGCAAAGGATGAGATTCAATCCGAGGCGCTGAGTCTAGATATCCGCATTATCAATATTACCAATGACCTCAATATTACACTACGGGGGGTATCCCGATTTCAGTGCCACTAGGTAATTATAATCTATATTTATGGCTTAGATTTAGTCGTTGGGCTGGAACGAACACATTTTTGACAGAAAACTCACCAATCCCTGGCCATGTGGTAGACAATATCACTGGAAAAGTTGATTTTCTTTCATTAAATTGGAGAAGTGCGCATGAAATCACTTCCAGTTCAGCAGCTCAGGTCAGGAAACCACCTGCACCCTGGTTGCTGTGAGGTACAGAGGGTCTGATGACCCTGCGGTCTCTCCTATTTCACCCAGCCTCATCATCCTGTACTCACCCGGTCTTGAAATAAGCAACCAGCCACCAGAGAGATGTGCCGGCCAAGTCTCCACATATACACAGATGGGCTGAGAGGAGCGCAATTTGAGGAGTAGAGAAAATTAAGATTCACAAGCTACGAATGTTTTCCTAAAGATTTCATTAATATTAATTGGTAGGCTCAGAATAGGAATCCAGATCTTCTGCTTGCTAATTACTCCATTAACACAGAACTCAGCCATCAATGAAGGACCCTGTCCTTGACACACACACACACACACACACACACACACACACACACACACACACACTAGCCCAGACTATGCAATCTAGACTGTGTGTACACTCTCTGTGGGCCGCGGTAAGGCAACGACCTTTGCGGCGATTCTCTTCCAATCCAAACCCTCCTTCTGTATTTTATTTACACAGAGTTCAAAAGTAAATGTGACTACCTCTCATGCGCACTGGGGTTATACAGACACAGCATTCCACAGGTGAAACTCGCCTGCCCCTCTTACCACACTGTCCAGATGTGGGGACAGGGGGTGAAAGAAGGCTGGGGGGGGGGTTGCTTCCAGCCGGGAAAAAAAAATGACTTCTGTCCTTCGTGTGAGGGATGCACTGCAGGCTCAAGAAACAGCCAGAGCGTGTGGATGCTGGAAGGTAGTTGGCCCTCTACATCACTACAGATTTTGGATATTTTGTGGAGACACTGATCATCCTCACTAGAGAAAGACGGCCAGTGGGGTGGCATACACCTGTCAGCCTAGTTATTAGAGAGGCTGGCTCAGGAGGAGTATTGTGCCAGGCCAGCTTAGACGAAAGGCAGCAAGCTAAAGGCACAAAGACTGGGGTGTCGCTGGCATGGCAGGGAGAAGGCTGCGGGGATATGGCTGGGCTCAGTGGAGGGTTATTATAACCAGAGGGTTCTTGTTCACATGGCAGAATGGAGGCCTGCTTTCTATCACTTGTACCTCCAAACAAAAAAGTACTAAAAAATTCCATATTCTCATACAGTTGCTAAACGTATACTTTTTGGCTTTCTCTCTTGGAAACATGCACTTAAGACAAAAGTATTAAAGCTCTTCCTGGTTAAGAAGTTGCATAATTTCTGAAATTCTTTTCACAACTCTTACTACTAACGTTTAATTGCTCTTTTGTCCACAGTGGGCTGGCAATTTTCACAGTGATATTGCCACATTGTTGACCATGGTTTTGTGTCTATTATCTGGTAATTTAAATGATTTTTGTGTTATAATGTCTATGATGCTTTGGCAAAACCCTGTATTTTTCTTTTACTTCTCTGGATTCTTCTACTTGGAAATAAAATTGGATCATGCAAAATAATGAAAAACAAATGGGCAATTACAGAGAAAAGGGTTTAGCTCTTTAGGAAATCATTATAACACATACCAGTGCTTTGGTAAGGAAATGGAACAGAAGGAAAATTATTTAGAAAGCAGGTTTTGTCTCAGATATTTGCTAAGTGGCGTAGTTTTGGTTGTCATGGAAATAAGCAGCATGATTTAAATAAACCTACACAGAAATAGAAGTCACTCATACTATATTGTGAAGAATCAAACCTCATTATTTAATGGAAAAATATTCCTTAGTTTGGATAAAGGAGGGGAAACCATAGTATGTCAGACTTGCTTTTCTTTTAGAAACTGCTTGTTCTTTTATCTTTGGAACAACAGGAAGACAAAATATTTAGAACTAAACAACAAAAGCACTACATATGAGAATTAGAGAGTGTTCTGTGGGTCAGGGCAAGGAAACCGGTGGAAAACAGGAGACATTCAGAACACAGAAAGCAAAGTTGAACGAAAGCATAAATGAGGATAGCCACCGCAGAGACAAGCTCTCCTGAAGGAGTCTCCACGGGTCATCTCAACCCAGACCCACAGCAACACAGCACAGGCCACACGGCTTCCAGCTTTCCCAGGAGGCAGATCTCCTAAAAGTGATCTTGTAAGGTAAACGAACACATTTACTGCACTTCTGTCTTATTGCCTCCCTGCATGGCCTTGAAATCACTACAATTTTTTTCTGTAGTTTAAAAAAGAGAATTCCTCAGTGAAAAAAAAGTCAACCTCAAAATGTTTACTGAAACAGCTTGCTTTAAAACCCTCAGGAACAGCAAGAAAACTATCACGACACTGAGGATATTAACTCAAGAGTTTATGAACTTGTATCATCATTAAGTTAGGAGGTGATCATAACACAGGCCTATGGATTCTCAACAGGATAAGGAAGCTCATCCCCAGATTCAAAAGGAAACCGTGTGCATGTGCGAGTGGGTACCTGTGCTCACACGGTGTGCATAAATATTTCGTTGAAATATCCATTTGGAATCTTGGCATGAAGAAACCCTGTAAGTGCTACTGACTGCATTAATACAAGATATCTGGACACCAGAGAAAACCTGACTTTTATTTGACATGGACAGCAAGACTATTTTATTTAAAATTTCCAAACCATTAATAAATGAATTAGTTTGCAGTGGTAGGAAGTCAAGCCAGAGTATTAGGAAAGGAAAATGTAAGCCATTGTAACTCAGTCATTTGGGTCACTCACCTTCCTTTCAGAGAGGCACAGGAAAGACTGACAGACACTCTCCAACCCTCAGGAAGTTAGCCTTCATTCAGAATATTGGCCTTCAAATCTGCTGATGGGGTTACTGTTTTATATTAGACTACAGAATTATTTAAGGCTATAATTCTTTTTCTTTCACATGGTATGAAATATGTTTATTTAATTTAGGAAGGCTGGCCAGCCTCAATGACTGAAGAAGTGAAATTTTTCCTGCAGAGTTAGTAAATAGCTTGGCACATTCTTATTAGTGCAGATTCCCTGCCTTTATTTGTATTCTAGCATTGGCTTCTGGGCCCTCAGAAGCTGTGGCCAAATACACTGCCCTAATGTCCTCGCAGGACCCACAGCAGATGTGCTCGAGCTCTGTTCTCTGCTCTCATGTCAGAGTCTGAGTCCATTTGTTCTGGGAAGCTGTGTCCACTGAAAACATAACCAGTGATCAGAGCATTAGAGAACCCCGGGTTGCTGGGTACACTTGCAGGCAAAATCTGTCTGAACCCAAGAATTTCTGTAGCCTGAGCTAGTATTTTTCCTAGGTGTGGAGAGCAGAGCCATGCTTGTGTTGCTACAGGTTAAAAAAAGTAAGTTCTATGCAGAACTAAAGGACACACAGCACTTTGTCAGAGTCAGACGATTATAATTTAGAACCACCTGGAAGGCTACTTCCCTGTGTGGCTTCTCAACAGAGGAATGCTGAAGGAGGGCTGAGGAAGCAGCGGGGGCTCTGGCTTCTTAGTCATCCTCTGTTGAACAGTGACGTGTGTCATTTGGGGAAATTTCACAGTGTTTCTTCTGATGGTACTTTATAAGCACTAAACTTGGAGAAAAGTAAACTTTACATAAATGGAAGGCATGTTGGTATTTTGGTGTTCTTATTGCTACAGTTACTATATCTAAATTTTACCTGCTTGGACCACATCATTTTGAACTATGCCTAACAATGAAGTTTTGAGCATGTCTGAAGTTTGGATGCAGCCTAACCACTAAGTGTGGTCCTCAGATACAAGCTGCCACCCTTGACCCCAGCCTGAAATATCCAGGACCAGGTCCAGGCCACAGCAGACAACCACTTGGGAGATGACCACACATTACAGCTGGCCAGGATGACATGGAGAAAACATCTAACCATTAAAACAACACCAACTTGAGATCCTAGGTTTCTACTTGGAAAGGAGGGAGTGAGACAGTTGTAAATGTGTTGCATTAGTATTACTGTAACTCTTCTGCTATATAATCTAGGAAATGAGCTCTAAAAGTATACACTTCACTTCTATTTCACTAGCTTTACTTGATAACTTCCAAGAGTGCATCTTAATTACCATGAGGAGAGAAATCCACAAATAAAAATAGTGTAGAAAATATTTCTATCATCAATTTCAAGGAGTTCCACAACTTTAACCACAGTGAGGAATATTGTTTTTAAGTCATCATCTTTTCTCACATGATCCCAAAATATTTAAAACAAATAGGAGAAAGGCACTGGGAAATAACAAATGCCTATTCTATGGTGATCTGAATTTTTGAGATGTGTCTTTGATTAAAAGGGAGTGGGACTATATGACTCTGTAAAACCCTTAAGCTTTCCTTGAACTTCAGTGGTGAGAAGTTCAGCAAATATAGCCAGTCCTTCCATATGCTAAGGATTTAAATTCAAGTTTGAGTGAGGCCTGGGAAGAATGGAGTGGGAAGCAGGAGTTACAAGTCAAGTGTCTCTGAGAAGTTGAGCTTGGAGTACATAAATTTACTTCAGACCTCCTACTAATCCCTATCTTTCTTCATTTGCTTAATAAAGACTTGCATGCAAAAGGAAGGTCAGAGAGGAGAGGATATGAAAGAAGAGGGAAGGGGGAAGAAAACAATAGCAAATGTACATGTCAGAGTGACACTGTGTCCAGAATGCCAGTCCATAGTTCTAAGCACTTTCTCCCCATCATGTCATTCCCCTGGCCCCAGCAATCCACCAATCACATTCCATTTCTGTATATTTCTGTTTCTTCTTTAAATGGAACCAAACCTCAGGAAAGGAAAGAAAAAGGCCCTATCACCCATTTACATTCTAACCCTGTGGTAATGCACTGAAGCTGAAAGCTTATTTCTTCTGTTTACATGTTTCTCTCTCAGTGTGTCTCTGTCTCTCTCTGTCTCTGTCTCTGTCTCTCTCTTTCTCTCTGTATGTATACAGTCTATGTGAGCAGCCAAAAATCTCGACCACATGTAAGGATTACTAATCCAAAGTTTAGAAGATTAAAGTGGAAACTTTCTGAAAATTTTGATGTGCAGTTGGATTTATGTATTAATTATACATATTAAACAAGGTTAATTTGATACTCGTAGCACTAGTAATGAGCAATCATTGTAATTAGGGGAAAATCAAAACTTAATTGATAATAAGAAATTCATATTTTGTTATTGCAAAGTGCAGAGTCTTCATCATCACAAATACTAAGTGATTTCTGCAGAATACAGATCGTACAACTATCTGCAGACCATAGACCTTACTGATTATGCTAATCAATATGCACAGGAATTTTAAATGTGAGCCTTTAAAAAGAATTTTAATATCCTCTTGCATTTAATAGTCTTTGGAGAAGTCTATGTCTACACAAGGACTTTCCTATTAATGCATTAGGTTAATGTATGTTAATGTTAATGTTTTCTAAGAAACCTCTAAAGACAATTTTCAGGAATTTGATAAAGAATCTCTCTGTAGACAACAAAGAAACTCAGCAGGTTTCGTTCAAAGACATGTGGATGTGAGAAGCTTCCTGGAGACGATTTTGCACTCAGTTGTATGCTCAAGGTCATTGGGACTGGCAGGAATAATAAAGTTTTCCATTGACAATATGCCATGGAATTCTGTACTTTTCAGATGATCAAATAGCCCTGAGAAAGCTACTGCTTAAGGATGATTAAGGGTGAGAGAGACCCTTCGTCGAGTAATCCACGAAGTAAGAAAAGAAGCGAGGGGAAGAATTACACACGTCATCACACGGGCGTTGAGAGAGACACTTGTGGGAATCTCAGCCCCCTCCAGAGCCACAGACTGTCTTCAGAGGTTTATCTCATCTTTACAGCTCGTGCTGCACAAAGGCTCTGGAGCCTTCGTTCCAGGGAGAATGCATGTGCGTCTGGGTTCTTAAGGAGTAATTTGGTTCAGCCATCGATGTGGGTGGGAAGGCAGAGTGGCAGCTTCCACGTTGAAGGAATAATCACTGTTTACACCTGGCAGTACAATGACCTTGTTCCAATGGAATGCTGGAAAGAAGCTTAACGTGGGACCAGACTGGAATACAAGCCTCTTTCAGAGCTGAGCTCGAGCCAGTGCGTTCCCGGGCACAGAGGGCCAGCGTCCTCGACTGACACCTACCTTCTAGGCTCCTCGTGACTCTGAAGACAGCAGTTCATGCTATTCACAAGAAAGCCGAACAAACGGCTGTACAGAGACTGGGCCAGCAGGTCACGGTAAAATTCAGCCATTGCTGTGGAATGCCGCCGCATTATCAAGTCTCCTAAAAGGGCAGAAAAGGAGGCACCTGAGCACAAGGGGTTCCCTCATGTGGGGCCCAGCGAAGCCAGCATGCCCGCACTCCATCTCACACGGGAGACGACGGTAGACTGCACGGGGCCAGAGGCATGAGAAGGTCTCTGCCGGGAACTGCCCATGGCCCTTTCCCTGCCATGGACGCCGACTACAGCTTGGGTGCTGGGTGATCTCTTCTCTGTTAGGGAAGCATTCCTTCACACAAGCAAGAGAAAATCACTCGAGTGGGTTTTGAGAGCAACTCTAGGTGGGAAAGGAATAGGGTTTTAAATACTTTCCAAGAAAGGTTCTAAGCAACCAAATGTCTCTGAGAGATGGTAACCCACAGATGAAAAACATACCTGTATTTATTTAATAAAGATTACTTTCACAGAAGGAGGACAAAAGGGCATGATGCTTGTTTAAAGGCTCACAGACACCTCCTGCAATGGTGCCACAGGAGAGGAAATGAACCAGAAGAATGAGAGCTACTTCCAGGTCAAGCTGGCACCACAGGTGTGTCTGACCTGCTTAATGGAGAAGGAAGGCAGTGGGAGCACAGCCCGGTGGAGACTGGGGAAATTTGTTATATTTAAGAACATGGGAGGAGAATTCAGAGCGTAGGGATGAGGCAGAGATCAGAAACCACACAGCGAAACACCTGCACATCTGACCCAGGGGGGTAGGAGGTCCAAGCAGTGTGGCTTACAGAGTGAAGACCAGGTGGGGTGAGTCCTCACGGGCAGAGGAAGGGGAAGGGAGCCAGGTGCCATTGGCACCATTGGCGCCATTGGTGCCATTGGGTAACTGAAGGGCACACAGAAGCTCCAGCACCAGCCAAACAACACTGGCTCTAGACATGGCCCGGGAGGGACCGGACCTGCAGTGACTCAACCTCTTCACTCTGTGATGCCCACCTCGTGTACACTGGTGTACGAAGCAGAGCCTGTGGAATAATGCCTCCCCATTTCTGATGCCAAGAAATGGCCACGTGGTATGGGCAGGGGCCTGAGGGCAAAGGACCATCTTTACTGGCTAGGGTCATCACTTCATGGTGAGGAAGCATCTCAGGCGGATGGCTGGCATGAGGTTAAGTGGCAGATTTGCTAGAAAGATGCCCGTTCATCACAGCGTACAGCCCAGTTAGAGTTGCCACATCGTGCTGTCATAACCACAGGGCTCATCACGCTTTTTCACAATCACCTCACGTAAATAGCCTCACTGACCATGGAGAAAGTTGTGTTTCATTTCCATCTTTGAGAAAAAGACCACAAGTTATACAAAAATCCAAGAGAGGATGGAAAGTGGTGTACCTTTAAAATACTGAACGTCCGTTGTCAAGGCAGACGCCAGTTCATCTGTTGATACTTGCAACATTCCAGCCACTGAAACGAAAGCAGCATCATAAATGTGAAGTTAGCATGGATTCTTGATACTAAGAACCTTGTATTTTATATTTATAATGCACACATTTCACACACACACATGCACATTAGAACATGTGTGTGTTGCAGAAAAGTTAATTGCTACAGTACTTGTTAAATGGAAGTAGAGAAACATCTTAGAGTAATCAAAACATTAACAAGTTCTTGTGGCTCTGTACACTGAATCATCACAGGTTTCTTTTCCCTCGTTCTCTTCACAGATGGCACTGAGATTTTTTTTTTCCAAATTGCTTATTAAGTCACTTTGATACAGGTGAAGACAGTTTGTTTTGGACAATCTGTGGTTTAAAGGTAATTTGAAAAAAAGTAGGGTGTGACTAAGTGCAATTTCAGAGATGAGAGAGATTTTTGGCACCGTCTTGGAAAGGAAGTAATAATTATCCACCTAAAATTTCTGAGAAGATGGGCCCTGCAAGTTTCCAAGTGGAGTGGGGTGGGGCTGGGAAGACAACCCATCAAGAACAATGTAACACCTACTCAGCCTGTACCCCAGAACCAGTACAGCCAACACAGTGCATGAATGAGAACAGAAGAGTACATCGTGTTAATCACACCCATGGCCTTTGAGAAGAGCAGTGACTAGCACTTCACCCCCGCCCCCACCCACACCGCAGACTCCAGGAGAACCTGTTTGGCCAGCGGATTTTTGTGCTGTGTCTCCATCTACTGGCAGGATGGCAAAGCTGCATGCAGCTAAGGTTAATAGAACTGACCTTGCTCCAGGAGCTGGAGGTCAGAAACAAAGGCAGCCTCTGGGTCAGTGAGCGTCGTGAACTGGATGTCTCCCAGATGTAAGACTGCAGCGAGAATCACAAACAGGTTCTCCACCTCCTGCGTAATAGACGAAGATCCCGAGTGAGGTGGCTGAGAAGACAGGAAGACATACCCTGGATAACCTGAAGTATCCCACCGTGGCGTGGCCCGTCCACAGGAACCATGGCTTTCCTGACCTACCGGCGAAGTTGATTAAGAAAACAATATCTACCAATATTTACCTCAGAATCCAGTGCATGTTCTTCTAAATCAGTGTTTCTCTTTCTCAAATGTAAGAATCCCCAGCTCATAACTCAGGGCCTATTTCCTCTAAATTAGTGTTTGTCTTGCTCAAACCTAAGAGTGTAAGTATATATTTAGATGTGATTCAATGGTTTTTAGATAATTATGGAAATAAAGAAGCCGCACTGGAGGTCAATTTGTCCCTGACCCAGGCTTGTGGTACCCATTACTGACTTAGCTGTCCTCTGCCACAAGCTGATGTATGTGAATTGCTCACATTGGGGAGAATGAAAACACCTACACCCAGTGAGACAACGTGCTGATTATTTTTAATGCATTTGAAAGAAAACTCTGGGGAACAAAGGCATGTTCAAAAATAACTCTCTGTGAACAGAAGAAAGAGGATATTTTCCAAGGAGATGGACTAAGAGCCTGGAACCCTGAAGAGAGGAGAAGTGGGGCCTGAAGTTTCATATTGGACAGGTGTTTTCATAGTGAGACTTAAAGAGAATTGAGGATAAAGGAGAAGGATTCTCCATCATATGAAATACTGGGCATAAGGTTTTTCAGAGGTGACAAACATTAGAGCCCACAGAAGGTGAGTGACTAAACTTCTAATTTCTCAGCTCCCTAGTCTGTAATGTGAGTGTAAAAGTGTCTGTCACACCTCAGTGGCAGGCATGTTTTCATCACAAGGTCTGAGTCTGTCACTGCTAAAGCCAAGCCATTGAGGCGGATTCTGTCAAGTCACTTCTAGCTCTGCCACCCTGTCACATGTCTGCCAGCTCCAAACCAGAGAGCAGCATCTCAAACAGAATTCACTCTTGTCTTACAGGATATTTCCTTACAGGAAATATAGTGATGGAAACAGAGCTGTGCAAACGAGCACACACAGACATACATTACAATGTGGTAACTTTCAGGACCAAAGGAAACAGCAAGCCCTCTGGGAGGCCATCATTCCGTCTCTACCAGAAATGTACAACAATCCTGGTGCCCTCGTGGCTTGGCTACAGTGTGAGAGACGGAGGGCAGAGAGAAGGCATCTCCAGGAACAATCTCCCCGGGACCGCATCCACTCACGTGCTTTGAGTTGAAGGCTTTGCCAGTCAAGAAACCCCTTCCTTTCAGTCCTAATGGATATAACCTCTCTTTTCCAAGTGGAATAATTTGCACCTTTCAACTCACTTTAAAGAACTGAGATGATGGGATGGATCACATGTCTTTTATTAAATGGACATATGTCTTTTAGCAAAAAGGGCACTTGCTTCTCTACCAGCCACTTCCGCAGCAGGTAGATTTTTTTCTGGCTCTGCCTTTGAGGATCAATCACGGATTTTCAAAGCCCTGTTTCCAAGCAACTGGTATTTTGGTAGAATGGTTCCATGCCCCTATCTGTGCCCCCATTTCCTATAAGGAAGATAGAAATGTCAGGTGTGGAGGCACAGGGAAAATAAGAACAGAAAAATCCAACAACACAGGTACAAAGACACTGTAGATGTGGGTACGACCCAGGTGAAGAAACACAGAAACCAAATGGTTAGAGCAAAAAGGACCAGCCACCATCTGATACCACACTTGTTTTAGAATTCTAGTGTCTAAACCAGTAAAAACAAACCAAGAAAGGTGGTCCAGAGAATTTAGAGGGAGTCCTGCTCCTTCCCACCCCAAGAGCCCCTTTCGTGCACTCACCGCACCCCTCCCCTTCTTAGCTATACCTGTTGGGGGTGGGGGAGGGAGGAACACAGAAAACAAAGGCTCAGATCAACCTATGGCTTCAGAAAAAATATAAGCCAATTACCTACAACTGTAAGTAAATCTGGTTCCTGAACTATTGGCGTTCAGAAGTCAACTTTATGATCCGGGGTTAACTGTTTCTGTGGATTTGGCCATAATCTAAAATACTGCTGCTCAAAGGGGAACAGAACAGTGCAGCGTGGACAAAGGTAAGCGTGGGGTATGGCACTCCGAGGCCTGGCCCAGCGACACCAGCACTTTGCTGGCCCCATTCAGTAACTGCTACCACACATGGACATTTTAATTTAAATTAACAGAAGGCATTATTAAAGATTCATCTCTTCCATCTGATTAGCCACCTGGCTCGCACATAAGAGCGAGCACCGCCTTTCTGTACAGCATAAAGCAGGTCTCTCCCCACTGGCATCATAATTTCTCCTGCACCACCGTGGTCTAAAGCAGGTCAGTGGCAGCTTTCCGCTGAGTGTCAGTGAGCAAGCTAATGTTCAAGATGATCCCCAACAGCAAGCAGCTCTCTTGGGGGCTGGCCTGTCCAGTGACCGGGCTGCACATTTCCTCCAGGGAAAGGCTCCTGGACCGCCATACTGGAAACTGCACTATTCGGCCTTCCTCCGTGTCCTGCCTATCTAGTGTCCCCACAGGGATGCAAGCTGTGGGAGTGTGGGCTGGCACTGCTTCCCTGCTGGGTCACCAGCAGGGCCTTCACCCTACTTGGGATGCCAGAAATAGTCAGATTGGAAGATGCTCCCGGTCCCAAACTTTGGTCCTCCGGTGGGAAGCTGCTGCAGTCTAGGAGACAGGGATGCTGGGACTCACCACGCTGCCGAAGCCCATTACATTCAGAGCTTGTTTCAAAAGTGCGAATTTCTCCCTGTTGGAAGAATGCTCTGGGGTGGAAACCTCTTCCCCCGTGGTTTGCTTCAGATACCTGTGAAGACACACACACAGCACGGCAGCTTGGCTTAGCGTCAACCTCCAGTGGCTAAAAGGCACTTTAATCTGTTTTTGGTCTCTGCCATAATTGAAATCACCTGGACATTGTGTACTTGCCTGTTTACAGAGCTTTCGGTACACAAAGAGAACATGACGTCTCAGGGAAAGGAAAAATAAGAGGACTTGTTGATCCAGAACATAATTATACTCTTCAACATGGCCTTTCCCTCAGCTTTGCCCTCCCCTGTGAAAGGAGAGAGTTCAAAGCATTCTATATGTTTCAGCAGGCACTGTCATATGTATTGGAAGGAACACTGGCATTGAAGATAGTTAATTTGGGGCAGAGAATATAGCTCAGTGAACGTAGCTCAGAACATTTGTTTAGGATACAGTAGGCCCTTGGTTCAATCTCCAAGGAGGCTTAATTTATACTAATTTTATAATTTCCCCTCGTCAGTATCCCTTAATTATGACTGATTAATTCTTCATTGATTCTTCTTAGTAAACATAAATTGCCCCTCCCCACGCCAACAAGCAAGGTATTTCCTAGATTTCACTTGGGAGAGAGACCATTTGGCAACTAAAAGTAGAAAGAAGATGCTGGGGAACCAAGAAACAGGGAAAGGGGACATTATATGCATGTACAAGGTATTAGAGTTCAGCCAATCGTTTCCTATAACTCATGTACGTTCTTAAGACAGGGTGAGCAGGATTGACCATGGCCGTCTCCAGGGCTACGTTCACCAAACTCCAGCACATTATGACAGAAGGTCCACTGCACAGAGCAAGGGCCTTTCTGTAACCAAAACGTCAGTGTCGTGTTGGATATGTTGGTTAGAAATTGTTTCCCAGTTTGTAGCTAGTCTTATGATTCTTCGAATGAGGTTTGCTGAGAAAAAAAAAAGAGCTCAATATCATGAAGTGACCAACCATATTTATTTTTCCTTCCATGGCCACCATATTTAGTACTAAGCAGAAGAACTTCTGGCCTTATCCTAGATGCTGAAATTGCCTTCTTGGTTTTTTTTTCCTGACAAATTTCATAGCTTCATGATTTTAAGCCAGATCTCAACCCTTTGAGCAGCTAAAATTACAGGCATGAGCCACCAATGTCCAGCTTAATACACAGAATTTAATATATGTAATTTTTGTATTTACCTTATATTCTGTAACATGCTAAACGTACTTATTGGTTTTAAAGATTAACCTAAGAAGAGCCGCTCTGCCTGCCTCTTGGGATTCCTTAGGGGAAATGAACGGTGACTATGTTTCCAGTGTGAAAAATTCTAACTCTGCAGACAAGGAAAGCTTTCATTACAATTTAAACTTAGTTAAAAATTCAGTTGCTACACTGTTGACTACAGCTGTTTCTGATCAACTATTTCACTGCCGGTAACAAATAACATACTGCAGATGATCGATCTTCCTAAGTAGTTCAATTATCTAGCCAACATAATTTGCATACATATGTCGTGTGTGTGTGTGTGCGCATGTACATGTGTGTGTACATGTGCATGTGCATGCATGCACACTTTCTACTTGTGCTGGCATAAGTTTCTTCATCCTGTGAGGAAATATTTAACATAAATTTGTCTGTACAGTGACCCAGAGAAGTTTCCCCTTTGGGCAGAGGATTCCCAACTGCCTGGAGATGCGTAGAGAAGGACACATTAAGCATTTCCCAGAGCAGCCTTGGGCACTGCACTGAGGATGGAGGACGGAAGGGAGCAATGGTATGATTAGAATATCAAGTACAAAGAACAATACTTTGCCAGCAAACCCACACAGCCATCACATTTCAAGAGCCTGTCCCTTTCCTGTGTCCATACCTAATTCCGCTACCCCTGTTCCACCATGCTGCAATTCACCCTTCATGAAAACACTTGGGGTGCCTTTGTGGGGATTGTAACTCAAACACCAGATCTTAAAACATAAAGCCAAATTTGTGCAGTCTATCCACTAAGCTGGAGCTGAGACTAACACTGCTCTGTTTTGCTTAGCTTCTGATCTGCCAAGTGAACACAACAGAACAATGTCTTCTCTATCTAGCAGAGCTATTCCTTGTTTAGTTAGATTGGATACATCAACCAAACCCAGCTACAACAAATTTAGGGCATGGAAGTTTCTGAGGAAGACACAAAGCAAGGCCTCTCTCTATCCCCTATTGTTCTGAGAGGAAAATCTTTTCTTTATTCTTTCCAAAGAATCTGGAACATATTAAACAATTTTAAGCCCCTCCCAGAGGAATAGGGATACAATTTTTTATTAACCACAGATTTACATACATAAATCTCCACTGATGAAAATACTAATATATTAACCATGGGATATTGTTTTCTTGTCAGTGCCTCTCAGGAGAACACTGAATTCACTGAATAAATCCACATTCAGACTTTGTATCTAGTGACATGCCCAGAATAGTTTACCCATACTTTTATAAACAGCCACAAGATTTCTTCAAAACATCTGGCAAAACTAGCTGTACATGCTGTTTGTCTTGCAAATGGTAAGTGTTAGTACAGTCAGTTGTACGCTTCTTGAAATTGTCCAGTGGACAGGGTCAGGAGGAGATAGCCATGACAAAGGCCATGTATTGCCCCAAAGGGCCTGAGTTGGGATCAAAATCAGGCTGAGCTTTGTGTCTGGACCTTTCTGCCAGAGGAAGGACTTTGCTTCCACAAATGGATCCGTGAAACAGAGTAATGAGTGAATTAGTGAACTACACAGTGACTCAGAAATGTGGGGGTGTCTGGCCTCAGTGACGGTGGGCTCAGCGTGACAGGTCAAAGCCTACAGGGGAAGGGTAGAAATTGTCCAAATCAAGCCACGTCATCTCAGGCCAGCAGAAGTCTCTGTGCATGGAGCAGGGCACGGATAAGGCACAAAGAAAATTCTTTCCACATGTGGAGTTTCAAAGAACTTGAAGCTTCTGGCAAATAAGTTCTGCTTTCTACATGATTCCTTTCTCTTTTCTCTCAATTTCAGAACCAGTGTTCAGGGTTCTTTTTCCTGTGCTTTGTGGAAATTTGTCTGAGTGGGCTGCTTCTTCCTTCTCGGTCACCAAGAACTCAATGTCTCCCCATCTCCACGTCTCCCCACATGTGGGGCCAGCTGTCCCCGCTGCATACTTCAATATGCTAAGGTGTCCTCTGGCCTCTGACCTCTACCCACCCCAACTCAGAGAGCCCCATCTTCTACCTGCATCCTGCTCTGCTGATAATTTCCATACTGTAATCAAGGTGATCTTTCAAGAATGGCATGTGTTTCAGTAAAGTAAATTCTCAAACCACACCTTGAAGTTTTGGGGTTCTTGTGTTTCTTAAAAGAGACACCCAGGCTACATCATTGATGCAGAATGACCTTCACCTCCCGCTCCTGAGGGGAGAAATCACAGGACCGCCCAGATAGCAAAGTAGACTCATAAAGAACTTAAAATTCATAAAATAAAAACATACTCTATATTTTTAAATATCTGTAAGTGACATTCAGGAAAACCTTCCCTCTACCTTTTGTTATGAAAACATAGATTGCATCTAGTAAAGAAACATTGTTCAAGACAGGGTCTGCAAGTCAACAAAGCATAGAGAATTACAGCTAACTATTTCAGAACAGGTTCCTAAGAAAACCACAGAACCATATCCTTCTGCTTTTGCTAAATATGAACTCTCACTTAAAAGCTCAGTAAAAATGATTATGATGCAACACAGACAGGGAGAAACCCAAAAGCAAATAGGAGTGTATAATCTTGTTAAGTCTTACAAAAGAATGGGAAGACAACACCTGCTCTAACGTTTACTGTCCTATGCTTCTCTTTTTTGTTCTTTTCCTGAATATTCTAATCATATATTCCTTCTCAGTTTGTTCTTTTGATTACCTAGGTGCTGCATTTTTATACTATATAAAAGTATAATTCATACAGTATGACAACACAGGATTATTTTTACAGACACAGAGCCAAAATAATCAGAAAAAAATAACTGAAAGGAAGACATGAAGACTCAAACTATTTACTTATTCTCCATTCAATTCTGAAGTTCTTCTGAACTACTCAAATACTCCACCTCAGATACTTAATTTATCGTGCTTACTAATACCAATAAAGCACCACTCATATATTAATAACCAAAGTCCAAACAATGGGTTAATATCACCAACAAATCTTGCATAGGCAAGCAGGGCTGCTTGAGGTCAGACCACTTCTACATCAAAGAAAACTTGCAGAAAAGACTGAAAATATTGCCTACATGTCATGATATATGAGTATAAATAATCTGTAGGTCCAACATTCTGAACACTGATTATCATGGATTATGAGTGAAGGTTGACATGACGGGCCTCAGATCCACCCGGGGTTTTCTCATGTCAAAGAGACGTCAGCTTGAACACTCTGAGTGCCATGCAAAAAGGGATAAGGCAGCCATCTCTGAATCAGTCACACAGCTCCACCTCCAGCTTTCCGGTGCTTAACTAAAGATAAGAGTCTCAGAGACATTCCTATTGGGGCCGGTTTCTAACCATGATCCTCAGACCTCCAACTCCTGAGTAGAGAGGATTTCAGGTGTGAGCCACTGGTTCTCAGCTCATCACTTACTCATAATGAAATGTTCTTATTTAGAAAACAACTATCTCTTCCTAATCAATTTCAGCTACTAAAGACATGAATAAAATTTCAAGGAATTATTAAACTGGTCTACATCAAATGTATTACCAATTTTCAAATCTGCAAGATGATATTTATTTCTTTAGAAATGTTTGATTCATGATCCAATGGACTCCAGCCCTTACAGTAGTTACCCTGATAGCATGTTGCTTCTTATAACTTCAGTATTTATCTTTAAAGCATCCAGCCCTTCAGAGAGTTGAACAATAAAGCTGCACTTGAACGGACAACATCAATTTCTAAAACTGGCACTGTTTAAACCAGTAGACATTTACATCTGATTTGTTAGAGAATCTATAACTTGAAGGAGGCCTTGCGTTACACAAAGGAGCAACAACCAAACGTTGGGAGCCACTGTGTGCCTGGTCAAATCCCTCGGCCCTCCCTCCGGACGCCAGCAGGCGTGCTCTCCCTGAGCTGCAGAACTGGGGTGACTATTCCAGCCTGGTCCTGGTGGAAAGCACAGTGTACAGATGCCCTGTGTCAAGTTTCCATCAGCTAAGGCATAGCCACGAGCTGCTCTCAGGTCCTCCACCGCCTCCTACGAATTCACACTTCACACAGCGAGGCCCCTTCTGTGAGAGAAGTGAATTCACTACTCAGGGACATCCTTCACCCATTCCAGCCAAGGAGAAGGCAAGATCCACTTTCAGACACCGTTAGTAATACAGATCATTTAACAGGTGGATGGCACAACTCTCAGCCAACTCAGCCCGCTTTCCTCCATGACGCAGGCCAGCCCGTTGCTAATGGGCTCAGTGAAAGGCCTCTGTTTTATCCTTCACACGGAGCAATCCACTCCTAGAAAACAGGGCTCTCGGAGAGAAAGCAGTCAACCCAAGGTACCGTTTCCTTAACCAACAACTCATTTACACCTAGAAGTCAGTGTTTCTGTTTGAACCACAGGTACTCATGAGAGCATCGTTCATTTTGTCTTTCATTGCGTAGGTGTAGTCGTCACCAAGCAAGTACATCAGGTTGGGCTTGGTAGTTAATTCATTCGCTGTACCTATAAGGGTTTAATGTAAATCAAGCTTCTTTACTGGGGCAAAGAAGGCCAAGGAAGCAGGGTTCTTGTTTCCTTATTCAGTTGCTAATAGGACAAGGGTAAACAAAAATGTAAACTCTAGACATCACTGAGGATGAATCAAAGGCTTGTAGAGGCAGGCTTGAAAGATCAAATGCTTAAGGGAGACGCCGCACTAAGCCTTCGAGGCTCTACAGTAAACCGTTTGCCAAGACAACAAATACTGAGTTTATGCACCCCAAGAACCATGATTATTCAGAGTTTAAAAACAGACTAGCATTCCCTGGTCCAGAAATCGGACACTTCAGCAAGAAAGGCAGAAGTATGATGACAACATTTCAGTCATTTAGGCATCCAATCTGTAATGAGAATTTAAGTTCAGGAAGGCAAACTAATATTTTAAAGGTGCTTTGGTTTGTTGAAATTCTGAAATGTTGGAGTATGTTCTAGTAAGAATCAGCTCGGTCAGAAACTGTGATGAAGTAAAAGCCTAACAGATCTGGAAATATGCTTCATGTGCACAGTACAAATGCAAAGGCACTATAACTTGGGGGATTCCCTTATCTGATCACCTGTTTTCTTACCCACATGCAATCTAACAAGAAACAAAAGAACATGGACGTGAGTGAGGAATTTCTAGGGTAGCAGAGGGAGAGCAGGGTGGGGCACAAAGAGCAACGAAGCATAAAGAACATTATTATCAGAGAACCTCATGTCTATGAACAGACACAGCACAAGGACACCCCTTAAAATTAATATATACAAATAAAGTATTAACAAAGGGGGAAAATCTCCTTGTTTAAGCTGGGAGAAGAGCTGAGGAAAAATGAAGATGTTTAGAGAAAGTGTGTTTGTGGATAATAATTCTATTAGGCAGAGGGGAAAGTAACCAAACAACACAATTACTACTTGACACAAATCCCTCATCATAGGAGAGCCAAATGGGGTGTTGGTGGCATCACCGTAGCAGAGCAGGCAGCCTCTATGTGTTTACGGGAAAAATAATACCGTGTGATAGGTTAACTCTGAGTTAATTTGAACTTTCCTTGTAACAGTGGGCCCTATAAATCAATATCCAAACGTGAACTATGGAAAAAAGAAAAGAGCAAGTGGAGAGGCCTGTTCCTTTTGTGGCCCTTTCCTTCACCGTAAAAGCTGGCTGTTTTCATAGTGTCTGACCACACCGACGGGAGGCTTCTTTCTTCCCTGGAGAGTGTCTTCCACAGAGAAGCCCTGGAGAAGAGATGACTTCACCAGTCCCTGGCTTTGCTTTCTATTGTTGACCAGTGGCCTTTCTGCCCTGGCTTCTTTTCATTTAGCGTAGACTCAATCTTATCAGACTGTCCAGTTATCCCAGTTCAGACACCTTGCCCACATCTCTTCTCCCTGGGCTATGTGGAGGCCGAATCTCCCGGAGACCCGACATGGCAGGGGAATGGCCTGAGTTGAGTGGAATATGCTACACGTCACCATTCTTGTGGGGAATAAGGGCAGATGATGTGCTAAGAAACACCAGCCGAGGTACTGGAATCCCACCCTATTTAATGGCCTCACTCTGATAAAGATCCTCTCATGAATGTGGATGGCCACAGGAGGCTGTCTGGTCACCTGAAGTCCTCAGTAGCCTGTCACCCTCCCCTGCACGTCTCATGATGCGGTGTCTTTGTTTTTAATTTGCTTTTCAAAATTATAAACAAGCGGTCATTTCCTGGTGAGGGTTGATCGGTACAACATGTGCCTTACTTTATTAATCTGATGCATCTGCTGTGAGACAGAGTTATGAAAAATAGTCACTGTTGCATGATGTTCTGTTTACTACAAAATATTTCAACAGGTGAGGCTCCGTCCCATGGCCGGGACAAAGCGTTCTGTGCTGGATGCCTCTCCCAGAAGTTCTGCGGATTCTGAGGGCCGGTGGGCACTGAACAGTGCCACCCACTGTCTTCTGCATACACTAGCACTGTGGGTTCCCCACTCGGGATGGGAGTGATTATGAACAGCAGCACCTCTGGATGTGCATTTTCTAACCACGTTATCCCAACAGGTAGAGACGGCTTCAGAATTGGTTGAAATGTTTAACAGTAATAGTTCCTGGGTGGATCCAAGGATATACATTTATCATGGCTTTATCCTTCCATTACTCATAATTTCACACACACACACACACACACACACACACACACACACACACACACACACACTGCTAACTGACATTATTCTGCATTTACAGAGAGTTCAAACATCTGGAAATACCTTAAGATCATAGTGAGTTCTGGATTTATAATGGAACAAGGCAAATAATCCCTTCCTTTCTTTCAATAGAAAATACATACTTAGGGAAGAGAGTTTGCTTCATTTACTTCTGGGACTGTGGACAAGAGGAACGAAAACTATTCATTTAAAAGGAAAGCTGGCGGGTCGGAAGTTTGGCCTAATGGCAGAGTGCTTGCTTAGCGTGCATGGAGACCCGGGTTCGATTCCTCAGTACCACGTACACAGAAAAAAGCCGAAAACAGTGCTGAGGCTCAAGTGGTAGAGCTCTAGCCTGGAGAAAGCCCAAGGACAGTGCTCAGGCCCTGAGTTCAAGCTCAGGACTGGCCAAAAAGAAAAAAAAAGGAAAGCTGTCCTCTGAAAAAGGTCCATTCAGAGGGCCTTTGGGGGTACTGAGAGCCCCAGATTATTCTCTTTGGTTAAGAGGCTGTTTTCAAAGGCTCTGTGAGGAAAGAGAGCATACTGGAAGACCTGCCAGGGACAGAGAGCTGGACAGCGAGGGGCTGCAGCCGGTGGAAGAATGCTCCATAAAACACCTGTGCAGATAGAGACCCAGTCAGACATGAAGGAAATCTGCCTGGGGTAGATCGTGGGTAGGTAAGTCAACCAAAAACCACAATGGTGACCAGCCTGCTCTTGGTTTTGGAGATTTAAACTTAAGCTACATAAATCACAAGGGATTTTAAACTAAGGAATCAATTCCATTGGTAATGTTCATGGAGGAAGGACTGACAGATGGAAAGGGTGTCTCAGAACTAATCATGATTGAGTCATGATTAGGGCTTCCTCAGCTAAGCTTCAGGGAATAGCAAGTCACAGACCCAGAAAGGCACCCCTCCCCACACACACACTCCGGCCATCAGCAGGTGTCATTAGCAACAGCATGAGCCATTCAGGAGCGTCACCCTTCAAGACTAGTACCTACTGACTGAATAGCGAGTGCACTTCACAGAGCTAGGGATATGAAAATAATTAGAAACATGATGTGAGAAAAGAACAAGAAACAATACTGCATCTTAAAAAGAACAAAGTAGGATTCCAAGAAGTGAAGCAAAAGTCACTGAAGTTACATTTCAATGCATGAGTTAAACATCACATGAGTCACTGCTCTAAAAGCGGTAAGAAGGAAGAGCTGTAGAAACTTCCCAGAATGAGCTCTGGCTGCTCCAGAGAAGAAAACAGAAGAGACTAAGCCAGAGAAGAGACAATGACAAAAGCGACCATCATCCGAAAGGAGTCCCTGAAGATGATAAACAAAATGCAGGTGGGAATGTGAGCGTAACATTTCCCACATCAGCATGCGCAGACGGGCCATTTGAAGACATGGATGGCTGGAGGAAAGTTGGATTTATTGGGATGAAAATCAAAGCAATTGACACCAAGCCATTAAACCTTCGAATACAAATTCTACCAAGACTTTCCTTACTCTCATTTACCCACTGTCCGTGCTTCCCTTCCAGGTGTACTCCTGCCAACACTAACTCTTCCTACCACCTCCCCCTGCATCCAAGTGTGCATGGTAATCCAGCCTCTGGACTGCCCCGGCCGGTGAGATCCACATTCCAAAGGATGCTGACTCTTGATGCTGAGCAATGACTTGGTCAGAACACACAGGAAGCCAGCAGCCCACAGGCTCTGCTCCCGGGGGGAGAAGCATTCAGCTTTAGATCCCCAAATGCCCCGCACAGGAGAGGGGTAATGAGTACAGTTCTCCACCGGCTGATACGAGTTCATATGAAACACTAAACTGGACTCCTCAGGGTGTGCCATATGCATCAGCTCTACAGACTTGTTCCACAGCACGAGTGTAAGGTTGGAGGGCAGCTGTGCAAGCCTTGCTGGGATGTCGCGTAAATCCCGTGTGTGTGTGTGTGTGTGTGTGTGTGTGTGTGTGTGAAGAGAGAGAAAGAACCCTATTCCCACCCCTTTCCTTCTGGGTCACAGGGGGACGGGGACTAAGCAATGGACAAACAGAGCACTTGTAAGCTGATAAAGGAAGCAAAGTTGAGAAGATCACCCTGTTCAATCCCAGTCTGTGGGGACATGAGTGACTCGAGTTGTTCAAGCACCCCTGGCCAGGCAGACCAGGAGAAGAGAGTGGGGCTCTTTGAAGCCATCTATTAGTATGCCACTCCACAGGTTTTGTTTCCTGGGAGAAGGTGATTTGTGGGGTACACGTTGGGAACAGCTCCGGGCTGACTTTCTCCTGACTCAGGAGGAGGCCCCCCTCGGCATGGTTTGGGAGCTCCCAGCAGCCCACCTTCTCATAGTGCCATTTCATAGCATGATTCTCATCCTCTCTTCCCCCATCGCCGCGAGTCCTGTCCACTGGGCAGGTGAATATGAGCCAGCACGGAAGCCAAGTGAATCTCTTCGCCATGAAAATGTAGAGAGCACCGGGTATATTTTCCCAGCTGCTTTGAGTCTCTGGCCCTAATCTAACATGGTGAGACTGAAGAAACCCTGTGCCATTTTCAGAAGCCTTTGGGGGAGATGCTCATAGCCTGAAAGCTCAGTGACCAGGGAGGAGCCAGTGTCATGTCGAAGACGATGACAGGTACCTGCTGTGTGACAAGGGCAGTCCTCAGGTTCCCCAATCAATATCCACAAATACTGCCCCACCAACTGTACCCATTATGACTGTCTCTGGGTTAGTAGTAAAAAGTCCACTCAAAAGGGGTCAGGGTCCCACCCAAAGTGGAATTTTGTCTGGGGGAAAACCTTCAAGATTCGCTTCCTTAATACATATGAGAGTTCAGATTTTTTAAAAAATCATATATGTGTACACATATACATATGTATACCTGTTACTGTAAAGGTGATGCACAGTTACATAAGCCAGGCAATGAGTACATTGTTTGTGACAGTGTCAACCCTTCTTTTGCTCTTATGAAGTATCATGTTTAGATAGCATTCAAGTTTTCCTTGGCCTTCTTTTTAACCTTCTTCAGGATGAGTTCAGTGTTCACGATTATCCCTTAGCAATAATACACACACACAAACTTTTCTGTGAGTTAATTGCTATTCCTGTGACAGGTGTTCTCAGCGCTCACAAGTTCAGGCTCTCATGAGTCAGCGCGGCCTTTCACTCACTCCGAGGTCAGGACCCGGTCACACACTCTGAGTCAAACAATTGCCTGCTTTCCATGCAGAATTCAGCACCCGACCTTTAGGACAGAATGTTATCACACAGTGCCACAATCCTTCCTGTCATTAATCAAGAGGGAGGGAGATTAAGAAGAGTTGGGTTGCATTTAGATGTAGGAGTCCAACATTGCAGAACTAAACCCACAGGAGCTGTTTAAAGTACACTGAAGAGAAACCCTTAATGACTACTTCTGGCTTTCACTTAATGCCAATTCCCAGGAAACAAAACAAGTAATCTGCTGGGTGTGGTGGCTTACGCCTGTAATCCTAGCTACTCATGAGACTGAGATCTGAGCATCCCAGTTCAAAGCCAGCTTGGACATAAAGTCCATGAGGCACTCTCTCCCTCCCTCCTCCCTCTCTCTCTCCTCTCTCTCTCTCTCTCTCTCTCTCTCTCTCTCTCTCTCTCTCTCTCTCTCTCTCCCTCTCTCTCTCTCTCTCTCCCTATCTCTATCTCCATCTCTATCTCTATCTCTCTATCTCTGTGGGTCATAGGGCTTGAACTGGGCCTGGATGCTGTCCCTGAGCTCTTCAGCTCAGGTATACTACCCTAACTCTTGAGCCACAGTGCCACTTCCCATTTTCTAGAGGTTAATTTGAGATAAGAATCTCAGGTACTTTTGTGTCTCTGCTGACTTTGACTTTGAACCTTGATCCTCAGATCTCAGCCTCCTGAGTAGCTAGGATTACAGGCACGAGCCACCAAGCCTAGATCATGAGTCTCTTATCTCCAATTAACCACCTGAAAATCAGAGGTGGGGCTGTGGCTCAAGGGATAGGGTGGTAGGCTTGAGCTGAAGAGCTCAGGGACAGTGCCCAGGCCCAGAGTTCAAGTCCCAAGACTGAAAAAACAAAAACAAAACACTCTCACACAAACAAGCCACAACAAATTATTTTTTTTCCAGAGGTAAAGCTGTATGTTCAAAAAGAAAAAAATAAGTACACAAACAATTAACAGAAGTAGCAGTCAAAAGAAATAGAGCATATTTGATGAGAGCTCAGACATAGACTGGATAGCTTCTTCAACACATGGAGCTAGGGAAACTGGATGTCCACAGGCAGAGAACCAGCTGGGTCCCTGTCTATCCCTAATCCAGCACCAACCCAAATAGATCAAGACCTCATTTAAAACCTGAACCAATGGAATTATTACAGGAAGGAGTGGGAGAAACATCAGGATTCCTTGGCACAGAGAAGAACTTGCTGAGTAAAGATCCAGAAGCACAGTAAATCAAAGGAAGACTTGGTCAAACTAAAAAAGTTTCTTTACAGAAAAAGATAGTTAATACGCTAAAAAAAGAAAAGAAAAGAAAAGAGCTTACAGAATGGGAGAACTTTGTGAACTATATATCAGATAAAGGTCCAATATCTAGAATATAGAATATGTAGAGAGCTTAACCTCAAAGAATTAACAACCCAATTAATAAATGAGTAAATAGGCTAAACAGAGACTTTTCAGAAAATGAAGTGAAAATGGTCAACAGACATATCAAGGAAGAAACGTTCTACATCTCTAACTCTGAAGGAAATGCAAATCCAATCCACACTGTGATTCCTCCTCATCTGGACACTCTAGGAATGGGAACAAGAAGCGAGCCAACAGGTGGATGTGGTCAAAGGGAACTCAAGTGCACTGCTGGGGGGAATCCAAGGTTGTTCAGTCTCTCTGGAAAGCAGCATGAAGGTGCCTGAAAATCAAAACACAAAACTATCCTACGACCCAGCAATTCCACTCTTGGGCATTTACCCAAAAGATTACACCAGATACCATAGAGCCACCAGCACAACCATATTCACCACAGCCAAGACACAGAACCAGCCCAGATGCCCCTCAACAGAGGAATGGATCAGGGAAATGTAATACACACACACACACACACACACACACACACACACACACACACACACTCCGAAAAAAAATCCACCAGAATTTGACTAATGCATTAGAAAGACTGATATTGCCTCATTTGCCATGAAATAGAAGGACCTGGAAGAAATCGTGTTAAAAACCAAGACAGGTGGGGGGGGGGGAGGGTAATGGGTACCAAGACATGTGAAAGGGTATCAATGTATGTGAATTAATGCACCTTCTATCTGGCAAATATCATGTAACCCTTTTATTAATTACAATAAAAAAATTTAAAAATAAAAGAAATCGTGTTAAGTGGAGTAAGCTAGGCCCAAAGAGAGAGAGGACACACGTTTTCCCCTTATATGTGGCCCAGAATTAATTTATAAATACAGAAGCAAACACATCAAAGTGTGTTATAGATTTGGGGAGAACACAAAAGATGTAACTCCTTGGAAAGTCTAGCTCACAGTCTAACAAACAAAACCACTGGGACACAGGAACTGGAAGGCGAGGATAGGTTAAAGGAGACGGGTAAACAGTGAGGAGAAGAAAGGGGTAAAGCAGTCATAAAATTTAATGCATATCGTACAACATTAGGGAAATTAAAGGGGTACGGAAAGAGGGGGGAAAGAATGACAGTGATTAGGAAGCTCGGTTCTTGTAAGCTGCTTTGGTGAATAACAAATCCTTTGTGCAACTACTTAAGATCATTTTTAAAAAGGGGGACCACAACCTGAGAAAGGGTGTCAAGGTTTGAGAATGAATGTACCCACTACCTGACAAATGTAACTGTAACTCCTCTATATATTATCCCAACTATAAATTTTTTTTTAAATTTAAAAAGTGTTAAAAAATCTCAGTTTTACCAGTGGGGGTGGAGATTGAGCTCCATTCTTTTAGCCATACGTGTTACATACTACAGGGGATGAATAAAATTCCTGCCTGTCTCTTAAGGTAAAAGGAGAGAGGAGGGAAAGAATTGTTGATTCCTGACATAAAAAGGCTTACTTAACTGATAAATTTAAATTTTAACTTTTTTTTTTTTTTTGCTTCTTTTGTGTGATCCACATTAGCGGGAGGGCAAGTCATTAATTAAGGTTTACACGAGCTCAGTGCCGTTAGAGGGGTTTTATTCTCGGGATATTCCCCTTCCTCTCTCAATGCATGTGTGGGGTGCCCAGATATGTGTATTGGGGTGTGTGTGTGCGCGTGTGTTGGTGTGTGCCTATGACTCAAAGGTGAAGTGGAGGTGGACACAAAAGGCTCTGTAGGCTGAGGGAGTCCAAAGAGCTGTAAGTACGGATTAGTGAAGAGGGATGAATTTGGAGGCAAATGCAGGACTGTGGGTGTGAGTTCAGGTGAGAGGGGCCTTCTAGTGAAACTGTGCACTGTGGAATTAGTGGCAGCCCTCGAAACCTTTCAGAGCGATTTTTTTTTTGTTAATACGCTCCACAAGCAATACAGGAACCTAATCTGAAAAAAAAAAGGAAGCAGAGCATAGGAAAAGGGAAACACTGCAAATGACAACAGCAACTCAAAAGACTTTCCCTGGTCAGGGTTTGCCTTGGCAGGGCTCCTTTCCTGTGGGCTGGGCTGTGGGGTTGGTCAGCTCTGTTTTGCTGACCTGGTGGGAAGCTCGCCACCTTGTGGGAATTCTAGACACACAGTCTTGTTTCAACACAGTACAGAAGAAGGACTTCCTTCCGCCTCTGGTAATCTACAGAGGACACTTGTGCACGTGTGTCTCCGGTGCCCAGGCACACGGAGCTGGAGACCTGTGCAGGTACCAGGCCGCAGGGCGGTGACAGCGCCATTCTGGAGATGACTGTCATGTCACAAGCAAGAAAGGGCTTGAGGTCCTTTTTGTGGAGATTTAATGCATGAGTCCACGCATCCTTCTTGATCCTTTGAAAACGGAGGACTGAACACAGAGCAGAGGTGCTAAGCTGAAGTGCCGCATTGGTCCCAGCGTGAGCCCAGCCCCAGCTCTCCCCGGTGGCACAGGCACAGAAGGCAGCCATGGAACCGTGAACTGTCTCTCCGCTGGGCTACGGTTCCGAGGGCACTTTATCTTTTCTCTTCTTGGGAATGAGTCGTTATAAGAAACAAGACACACTGGAATGGTCTGTGGCATTCCCTTTAGGATATACACCCGTGACCACCATTTCATCACCTGCTGTACTGCGGAGTGACAGAGAGAGGCGCAGTCTGAAGCCTAATGTGTTCCATCTAATGCAGAAGGCCAGCAGATCTTTTACAGAAATCAGGCTAATGGATGTATGATACAGCGTGTCTACATGCCTACTGCATCCACAGGGGCATTCCCACTATCACAGCCTGGTCCTGACCCCTGTGCCAAGAGAAGGGTCCTTCATTCACAAACACCAGTTTTAAGGAGCAGACTAGAAGACAAAGTTAGAAAGGCAGGTCTAGGTAAGTTTAGGAAGCCAGCAACTTCAGGTCTGTATTTCTGATTGGGAAGGCATCTAAGAATTCCCCAAATTAAAATACTTAATATTCATAATTACTAAGCAAAGATTAGATCTCAACAAGAATTCAAACATGTGAGCAATGTAAAACTCTTCACACCTCAACAAGATGGCTTGTTTTACTGTTAAATAGTATAGTTTTTCTGTGAATGGTCAACATACACACATTTCAACTACTATCTGTGGGAATCTGGAGTAGTAGTGTATATTTTTAGTGGAATTAGGTATTCATAAGACATCATAGTGAAACGCTTGCTTTGTTCAGCATGCTGAATTATTCGTGACTGGTCACTGCCCTAGTAGAACCCCTCACAAAGCTACCTCAGCTGTGATTTCACAATAGCCTGAGCCATTCCAGATCCTTTGAGGAAAGCAGTCAGCCTATGAATGAAGGCTGAGGAAGAACCGAGTGTCCGACTCTCCCATCCTCCGAGGTCTGGTCCATACCAAGATGAAAATGTCACCATGTCTCTAAAGGCTGGCAGAAGGCTGCCTAAGATTGCTCAGAGGCCCTGTCGACAGTGCCAGGCATACCTGTACACACGTGCATACTTGCACAGTTGTGCCCGCCTGCACACACACGGGACCCTTGGGCATGGATAAGCCTTGGGCCCAGCCCTCCACGGTGGGCTTTGAGCTTTTCTTGGAGGAAAGACTGTGGTAGAGTAATTTAAGTTACTTCTCTTCCCCTGCGATGCCTCCCCACTCCATTGTGGTTTCCAATACAATGGTTAGATTTCCTGCTGACATGTTCGGTTAGAAATGTTGGGAGTGGAGACACAGGGCATTAACGGCAGAAGTGGGTGGGTTTTTCCTGCTGCAATGTGATATAGTCACATCCGGCAAGCTCCCCCAGGACCCTCTGCCTCAGACTTTCTCTCTTGTAAAATGAAATTGGATAAACAGCATGGCCAGTGTCTTGTCTGCTCCCAACACGTCTGCCAGGGCTACCACTGTAACTGAGGGACTCCAAATAATCATTATCTTCACATAAAACACAATTCTGATCAGGCCTTGTGAGCTTAACTATTTTTCTTCTACCACATGAGAAACCGGGAGTCACTTTTCTTTAAGTGGAAACGGAAGGGCTGCGATTGGTAATAAAAGAGTTCATCTCTACGGCTGGTTTACCCTCTGACCACTTAAAGTCATGGAGGATGCACAGCCAGCTGACACTTCTCCAAGTCCACCCTCAGGTCAGCTCCTTCTCCCCTGAAAACCCCTCCACTGCCTTCCGCGTCCAGGTGACATAGCTTCACAAGGCTCTTACAGCTCTCTGTCTCCAAACCAGGAACCAGTATTTCTCTTTTCTTCATAAAGTTAGCTTGTGCGCCTTTCTTTTTTGGGGAGGGGGGGGGAGTTACAGTCCTGGGACTTGAACGCCCAAGCCTGGGCTCTATCCCTGAGACATTTTGCTCAAGGTTAAGATACCGCCACTTTGAGCCACAGTGCCACTTTTGGCTTTTTGCTGGCTGATTGGAGACAAAGTCTCAGAGACTGGCTAGATCTGAACCATGATCCTCAGATCTCAACCACCCAGGAGCTAGGATGGCAAGGGTAAGCTACTGGCACCCAGCTTGGCACTTCGTTGCTTTAACAAAATGATGAAATGAAATAACCCCTGTAGGTAATTCCCTGCACCCCTCTGTATGCTCAGAGTGCCCGGTCGCTCCAGTCTGCACGGAATGGAACACAAAGTCTGCTCACGCCGTCCATCCCAGGCCTTCTCCACTGGCCTCCCTTCCAGTGAGTTTTACTCCCCTTCTTATTTCTATTTCCCCAATCCAAACTTGAGCTAGAGCACTGCAACTTTACCCAGGCAGACACTAGAGTGGTGAACCCTTCACAGCTCACCATCGTTGTAACCATCTCAGTGTGACACATTCGTTTTGCCTCTGGTGAGAAAAGAATCAGACTGTCTTAGTTAAGGTGCATGGTTCGCCATTTCAATTGTGTAATCAGCTGTTACTAACGAACAAGAGGCCAGGATATAATGGTAACCACTGTCTAGAAGAAAAGCAAAATGAGGAGCACATAACTATCCTGAATATCAAAAGGAATAAACATAAGTGCATGCTATGCATATGGATGTATGTGGGCACAAGTACTTTCGCACTCTAATCTAAAGACCAGTAAATTAGAAATATAAATTCATACATATAAATAAAACTTCACCCTAACACACAGGTATAACTCTGCTTAACAAACAGTTCCAACCTCATAATACTCAACCTTTCTTTTTATTCACCAGCACACCTTTAAAAAAGTAAGGAGTACAAGTCAGAACTTGTGAAGTATAATCCCCATTCGAAGGAAGTACCATCAGAGAGAAAATGTGAATCACTCACCGGTGGGCAGACAATTTATTAAGGTGAAGTCTGTATTTTTCTTCAGCAGATAACCCATCCATTAGCAAGTAGAAAATCAGGAAATTACTCTGGCCAACCGGCTGAGACACAAGTCTGGACTTCTCTAGCATATAAGTATAAATTCTGGCTGGTTAAGAAAAGAGAAATCATTCCATTAGATGTCATTTTACCATCTTTTTTAACATGTGCACATTGCATATACATATGAATTAATTATGAGAGATAACAACATGAACAGACTTTATTTTCTAAAGCTGATTTTAGGTTTCCAGGAACGTGAAATGGAAGTACTGAAAATCCCATTGTCTTTTCTCTTCCTCTTCCTCTGCGGCAACTGTTTTCTCTACTACTTAAGTGGTACTGAGTTAACTGAGGTGCTGGCACTGTCACCAAGGGGGGTAACAGTCTCACTAACTGAGGGCCATGTTACGTCTGAGAGTTGGCTCTGTCCCACCGCTGTGTGGGTTCAGAGGACGGTGCCCAGTTGAGGACCCGTGTCACAGCGTGGGGGAAGGGTGTCACAGTGGTGGACTGACCCCCACACTCCAGAGATATGAGAAGACAGGGGTTTCTTCATTGTGTTCACAACCACTCAACCAGGCGATCATTTCAAGCTGAACCTTTCATTTGAAAATTTTCATTCTTTTCCTTTTATTTTCTTCTTATACACGTTGTGCCTGGAGGATTTTATGTTTAAAGTTAATAACATTAATGTCACCATAATTGGGTGCTCGTTAGGTATTTTTTTTTCAGTCCATACAGATGTAAACTCTGCGCTTCATGTGTTGTCTCCTTCCTAGTTAGAAGTGTCTTGTAGCTGGGCCACCCTGGTGCATCTGGAGAGTGAGTGCACGAGGAAACCACACTCATCTCAGCAAACCCACTGAGCCGCCCCTCGCTACGCCTGTAACTAATCAAACGCCACATCACAGAGTGACTGCGATATCTCCATCAAAACTCAGCACCAGCACAATTACGAATCATCTTTGTTAGCTTTCCCTGGGAAAGAAATTGCTGTGGATTAGTGGGGTTCTGATCATGAAGATTAAAAACCAAAACACAACTCTTGGTAGATCCTTTAGAAGAAAACTCAAGCCAGCAAGGAATTCATCAATCACTGTCCAAGCACAGAAAATGGCAACAAGGCAGGAAGAAGGTGGTGGCCTTGGGATATCATGATTGCCAACGTCCAAGTGGAAAACAGCTTTCGAAGAACCCAGGTAATAACAGCTCGAGACTTACATGTTTTATAAAATCTTATGTGCTCTTTCTCTCTGCTAATTGTAGCCTATTTCTGAGAGTGGGAGAAGATTACATTTGACATGAATGTGAAAAAGCGAGAAGGGGAGTGGCTTGAAGAGCCACGGTCATGCATTGTATACTGATGGGCCCCTGGAGAGTCTGGGGTGATGACCCAGAATGTACAGAAGAGAAAACGAGGTGTGGAAAGTCGGGCAAAGAGGAACCAGGGAAGAAGAGGAAGGGTCAGTGCCAGGACAGAGCAGAGTCTATGATCACTGTGTTCTTCCAGGCCTGGGAGCTGGTGTCCTCAGTTTCCAGCCTCACTGTGCTCAGTGTGACCCAGTGAACTGGACACGGCCACTGGCAGGATTCAGTGAATGCATTCAGTCTTGGTGTCCAACAGCCCGTGACCACTGTAAGCTTTAGAGAAAAGCTGCATTTTCTTTGAACAGCTCTTCAAGGTTCTCTTCAACAGTAAACAACCCAGAAGACAACATCACCTCACTCTCTGAGAAATCATCCGGCACAAGACAAAGATGTGTCAGGGAGGCCTGGATGAGAATGCAGAGGCTCTGGCAACTTTTCTCAAGTATCACACGAAAGTCACGCCAGTCCTCTTCTGGTAAGCTTTCTCTGAACCTAAACCTCTTTTGGCAAACTTGCTCTTTTTATGCACTCATCCCCTTCAAACTCACTTCTGTGATGAGAGTATGATGCTTTGTCAGTCATTCCACCCTGAATGGTGCCTCCCGCTATGTATTGAGAGTTGGTAAATAATCACACGGGGAGAAATACTAGGTCTAGATCTAGAATAGAATATTATTTATTAATTAGATTTTCTCCAAAATGGTAATAATTTTTACTTTTCTGTAAATGATGCCTCATCAAACTAACCGGATTATCTCCTATGCTATGATTTGTAGTTAGCTCCGTGGGGAAGAATTGGCATAAGAGTATCTAAGTCACCCTAAAGATGACAATAAAGGAAATATCACACACAGTAAACTTAAAATCAGTCTGATGATACTCCCTGCCCAATAAAATGGTATATATGTTGATAATTTGAGGAAAACCCATCTGTCATGAAGTATAAAATCAGCTTCTAATATGCACTTATTTGAAGTGAGTTTACTCTAAAAGCCAGGCTGTACGTGGATTAACTATTTTAGCAATATTTAAAATTCATCTCTACTTAAAGATGTTGCAAAATAACTTAATGACGCTTCCATTTTTTACAAGGCATCTTGATAAAGATCACCCACCAGTATCACATTTATATATAGCTTCTTAAAAATCATCATAGTGTATTTTTCTTGGTAGTGCCATGTTCAGTCTGGAATTAAGTTAGGAGACAGAGTCTTCCCTTGGACTCTATCACTGGCTGGATTGGGTGCCAGAACAGACACCGTGAACTCTTCTCCAGTCCTACTGCATGAGGCCCTCGTGTGGGTATTCAGACAACACAGAGGCATGCCACTTCCAATGGGGTCCCTCTAGAGCTGGGAAGTCACTAAAACAAGGTGGGGTGGGGCCGGGAGTTTGGCCTAGTGGTAGAGAGCTTGCTAGCATGCATGAAGACCTAGGTTCGATTCCTCGGTACCACATATATAGCAAAAAAAGCCAGAAGTGGTGCTGAGGCTCAAGTGGTAGAACTCTAGCCTGTAGAAAAATCCAAGGACAGTGCTCAAGCCCTAAGCCCAAGCCCAGGACTGGCAAAAAAAAAAAAAAAAAAAAAAAAAAAGAAGAGGGACAGGGTGAGGGGCATGTCTCATCAGCCACAGGTAGGGGCACACAGCCCAAAGGCAAAGAAGGGACATCCAGCTCAGGAACCGGGGTAAGCCAGCAAGAACAGCCTATGCTGGGGGGGGGGTCGCCCAGCACAGGGGTCCACACAGGGGTCCACACTTCCAGCCTCCAGAATGACCAGAAGTCCAGCCAGTGGTTTCCAGTATGTGTGAATTTGTGACAACAGCTCAGGATCTCCACTTAGTTCAGCACACTCCCTCTGCCTTAGCTCTGTGCCAGCAGGTACCAGACCAGTAAAGCTCCGAACCCCACAACTTTCTCTTCAGTTTTGTCACCACTCTGAAACTGTGACTTTTCAGGCTTTGCTCTCTGGAAAACATCCTCAAACACATCACTTAAAAACACGGGGAACACTATGACCCAGCAATTCCACTACTTGGCATTTACCCAATCATCCAGAAACAAGGACATACGAAATCCACTAGCACAATGATGTTCATTGCAGCACTATTCACCATAGCAAAGATATGGAACCAACCCAGATGTCCCTCAGTTGATGAGAGGATCAACAAGTTGTGGTATTTGTACACAATGGAATTCTATGCTGCTGTCAGAAAGAATGACATCACCCCATTTGTTAGGAAATGGAAAGACTTAGAAAAAATCATATTAAGTGAAGTAAGCCAGACTCAAAGGAACTTAGACTCAATGGTTTCCCTCATTTGTCATAATCAGTAGAAACTTTGGGCTCTCCTAGCAAAGATTTGCAATAGAGCAAAATCTTGATACATAAGGCCATATAGAATGATGCTAAATGAAAGGACCTCTAGGATATAGAAACAAAAGCCATATAATGAGTGATTGTTGTCCTTAATGTACTATGTTATCTCTCATCTCTTTTTCTGTCCCTTGGTTATCTCATATTGTTACAGTATCTCACTTTGTTATCTGATATATAGGATATATTTGAATTTGGTTATTTGAAATTGGATAGGGAAGGGGGGAAAACAAGATGAGGGGTGGGGGTAGGGGGGAGGGAATGGGGACCAAGACATGTGAAAGGGTATCAATGTATGCAAATTAATGCACCTTCTATCTGGCAAATATCATGTAACCCTTCTATTAATTACAATAAAAAATGAAAAAAAACATGGGGAACAGAGGTCTGAGCTCCGAGGTGAGCTCCCTCGGGTGCCTGGAGCCCCGGGGACTGGATCTGAGTGCTCTTTCATGGGTGCATTCTCAAACACCTCTGGTGTCCTGATTTGGTACTCTTCACTTAAAAGAACTAATCACCAAATAATCACTTAAAGAAATAACCACCAAGGATCAATAGGATCTAGGGTGAGGCTACGAAGACCAAGGGTGCCACGGGGTCAGAGGAGGAGGAAGCAGGGTGGGCAGTGAAGGAATGCAGAGAGGCCTTTGGCCATCGCTGCCTGCCTGCGTCCTTGGAAGGAGACTTTGAAGTGGAAATATTACTGAACTGTTGTCAGAGTTCTTCCCAGCTGCTCTGCGCTAAGGAGACCGTGGTTGGCAAAAGGCTTGAGAACACTCTGCTGTACTCTTCTTTGAGCGTGGACTTTGTGTGTGAATTGAACCTCCTGAATTAAAGGAGACTGTAAGTAGACGCAGAACAGGAAGGAGGAGGAGAGCACGTGCGATGAACGTGATGCCTTCTGGCTGCTCTGTGAGGAGCAAGAGAACACTGAGCTGAGGAGGAAAGTCCTTCTGAGGCCCCGGGTTGGGTCGTGGCTTCTTGGTGCCAGGGTCAGGCAGGAACTCTGCTCCCAAACACACTCAGGACAATCCACAGGCCTTTTTCCCACAGAGTCCAGCGCAGGTGCAGAAGGCTGGAGACTGCATTTCCGCAGGGTTCTTCCTGGAGCCACTTACCAGAGCGGCTAAGGGTTCTAGCATGCCCTCTCATGTCTGCCCTCCTCTCTCTGCCTCCCTCTTAGCCACTGTGACCGGGGGAACCATCTGCAGGCTTGGCGACCGCAGCTATGACTTGCTGGTCAGTTAGAGCCCAGTGCTCAACCATGCTGGTATTTCCATGCCGTAGCAAGCTCCGTGGAGCCTCGTGAACCCACAGCCTGAGAACGAGGCAGCCTGAGAACTTTTGGCCTTAGATCTAAAGGATAACAACTTCCCTATAGCAGAATCTAACCTTCTGACTTCAAGCTAAATCACCCTTTCTTGTTCCTGGGATACTTATCATTTATGTAAATTTGCGTAGCAGTGATTTGATTTTATGTACTGGGCTTTGATTGCATGCACTTGCTGTGGAACAGAGATGCTTTTCTTTCCAGATGATAGCACAAACCTATTTTCCTTCCCATGTGGGGAGAGGGTGACTGGAAAAGGCCAGATAAGATCAGGCTCTCCAAAAGACCATTCATGATGAGCAAATGTCTGTGCACTAACACTTCTGCAAATGATCCCCTCAGTTGCATTTTATTATTGATTTTCCTGGCTAGCGAGGCATAAAATCCTAGAGACCATCTAGGTCAAACCCTAACTTTCATAAAACATATGCCATGTTTAAATTAAACAAGAAACTTTCTGTTTACATTTAGATTGGTGTTCATGTTAACTCTGGGCTTCGTTTCAGTCATGTTTAAAACACAGATTTGTTTTATTTAAAATGCTTTTTTTTCTGTGTGCTCTGTAGATTTGTAGAAGGCTGACTTGGGCATACTACATTCCTTTGTTTAGTAACTACGGTTCATTTCAACTTCCTTTGGCTTCATTTGCTCCACAGTGTCCACCTTATAAAGAAATCATGCTGAGAAGATTCATCTTGCAATTTCTTTTCCATTCACACTTGTCACTTGATAACCTTAGTAGATTCAATGACAGCCTGCCCAACCTGAGTTCTCGTTCAAATAGAACCAAGAACTTCCCAGCATACCACAAGGAATTTATCCATGTGAAAGCCAGGCGTTCTCTTTCCCGTCCCTTCACTGATGCTTTACAGTTGGTGTCTCTGCACTGGGTGTGCTAGAAAGGAAGGATGGGATTCCTGTGGCCCAGAGCCCAGCACAGCGAGTCTTCTGTCACTGTCTGCACTTACCTCCAGTCATGTGCCGACTCTGCCCACAGAACTGCACTTCCCAGTACTTTATGAAGCAGCTGGACAGATCATTAAGGGTCGTCTTGGCATGTCCAAAGGCTTCTAAGATGTGCATGGCCTGCAGAACAGAAGAGCCCGCTCACTAAAAAAATAAAATTGACTTATCGACACATTAGAAAAAGTCAGTCAGCAAACAACAGGACATACTCCATTGTCTAGAAAGTTCTGTTGTTTGCAAATAACATCATATTGTCCATACTGATTGTGTGTGTGTGTGTGTGTGTGTGTGTGTGTGTGTGTGTACACCTAAACCCAGAGTTTGAACTCAGGGCTTCACACTCACTCAACTTTGCTTGCTTGGCGTCCACCCTATCCATTGAGCCACAACTCTAGTCCAGTTTTGTGCTAGTTATTTTGGGGATAGAGACTAGCTTTGAACCATAGTTCTCTAGATCTCAGCTTCCTAAGTAGGTATGATATCATTATAGACCTGAGCTACCTACCAGTGACCAGCTTTATACTGAAAGTAGTCTTCCATCAAGTGAGAATGATTAGTATATAATGTCTAACACTGTAGCCACTGTTGATAAAATGATGCCTAGATTACTTCACATTCTCCCTGTATAGAAATAGAGGAAAATCATCTCTTACGTGCACACACGCACGTCAGAATTTGCTTTAAAATAATGAATTCCTGTAAAACCTGGTACACACTCTTATTCCTGGGACTACTAGTTACACACTGACTCTTCTCAGTCTGAAGCCCCAGTAACTTCCCCTTTCCTACCCCGATACCAAAAGGCCTTCCCTCAGAAGCAGGACAGAGACTCCCATGGAAGGTGTCTTTACTGTCCTACCAATCATATGCTTTGTTTCAGGGATGAGAAGCTTCAGGGAATAAAGCTCCCTGATTGATCTTGGGATCTGAAATGATTGTGGGACAGGTTTCTATAATAATATCCTTGAGATAAAAAATCCCTTCTCCATACTGTACCAGTGACCAAGAGATTCCCCCAAAATATTAAAATCTGGAAGATTTTAATGCTTTTCTGGGGTTCAAATGCATCAGATGCAGTTTCTGGGTCGGCCACAAGAGGGCACAATCACACCTGGACAGTCATCCGGTCTCCTCCCATTCCTGTCATTTCTCGTTACAGACATTACTTTTGAGAACTTTATTATATGTTCCAATTTTTCTGGAGTCTCCATTTTAGTTTTGGCATTTGACAAACTAAGACTCTCTTTCCAGAAGCATTCTGTATCAAGAATGAATACCAAACAACTCTTTGTTTCTAATCAAAACCTTGAAAATGCCAGAAGTTGGAATAGTAAGTTAAACCATTCGTTTTTCAATTTTTAGAGTTAAATATGATTAAGTCCTCACAAAAATCCATGATATGGGCTCACATGATTAACCTAATTATGAAGTGACTGAAAAACAAACTGATGGTAGTGATGACAAAAACTTTTCTGAAACAGCATGAAATGAGTACAACAATCTAATGCAAAATGTACCGTGAAATGAATAGTATAACTACACTACAATCTAATAATGTGTCCTGTCAAGTAAAAGTTGTTGCAAAAGTTAACAATACAGATTTTTAAAACTCTGTGGTTTTTATTTTCAGGTAGTGCCTGGTAATTGAATTATACTGTGGGTAGTGCTCAAATGACTACGCAAGAAAGGACCTTCAGGCAGTGACAGGATCTCTCCCGACAGGAAGTGCCTGCCACAGTAACCACATACGCCTTGGAGTGGAAGTGGCAGTCCCCCCTCGCAGTCAGGCTAGGGTGACAATTCTGGGCATGCACCAAGTTCTCTAAGTCCTCCAGCCTCGTTTGCCTGCATTCAGAAATGGCTTCCTCTGTGTTCCTTTGTGACTTTGTGTCCGGAAGACCACAGACAACTGTCAGCAGCGATCAACGTTTGTTCTTCATAACTATTGACGCAGATTCCACTGTGTCTGCCATATGCTTGACCACACTTTCAGTGGAGGAGTGCATGTGGCTTTGTGCCGTGTGCCTTTACCCCTCCTGACCACAGTTTCTATTTCATTCTCACACACAAAACAGATTCACTTTCTCAAGTTAGAGACTATAACCAATGGCCTGAACCCACGGAATCTGACTGTAGAATTCAACACTTAGTTGGAGTATCACGGCTCAGACTTCTGGAGTAATGCAGAAGGATGCACCTGGTATAAAGCTAAACCCACTAAGCGTGGGAATGCTCCTTACCCATGCCCTGAAATTCAAGATGCCCAGGGCTCAACCACAATGCCCAGGTGGTTTCTGTTTTTAATTCACACTAGTCCAGCAGGGGGCAGTACACAGATGTGTTAGGGAACTGAGAAAACAGGACTCAGCATTACTCCACCCTGCCCTTCACTTTCAGATAAAATCATGAGAGGGCTTGCGTGCCCTGAATGTATAAATGAAAATGTAACTAAAGGACAGTAAGTCATGCTTCTTCAATATTTACGGATTACATTTTATGGGAACAATCATTCCTGTTCCTCTTACATGGTGTCAATGCCAGTCATGATGACAGCTTTTATGCTACTAAGGCAATCATCAGGACAGCGCTGTGCTATTAGGACCGCTATTTATTGCTTTTGCTACGAGTAGAAGCCTGGAGTTTCTTTCATAAACATGCAGACTCTTTTACCATTGAATATGGTGGCTCACGCCTACAATCTTAGCTACTCAAGAGGCTGAGATCTGAGGATCGTGGTTCAAAGCCAGCCCAGGCTTTGATAAAAGTCAAAGAGAAAGTCTGTAAGACTCATCTCCAATTAACCACCAGAAAACTGGAAATGGTGCTGTGACTCAAGTGGTAGAGCGCTAGTCTTGAGCTGAAGAGCTTTGGGACAGTGCCCACAGGCCCAGAGTTCAAGTCCCACAACCGACAAAAAAAAGTATCCAATACAGTGTGGTGTTCCTCTTGAGCCTTACAACATTGCTTCTTATCTGGCAAGTAAACACAACAGAATCATCACAAGTTTTCAGGATCTTGATTGCTTAAAAATGGTTTATTCATGGTAAACATTTTTGGCCATATAGCAGTAAGTGAATTTAGAAAACTTTCCATCATGGTTTGGTCCTAGGTACTTTCCATATTACACCCTCATATTACTTATGCCACACAAGACATGGAATGCTTCTGTACAGGCCATGGATGAATCTCTCCAAGAAGCAGTGGCAGAGAGAGAAAGAGTGTGACCTGCAGCCACAGGCGGCTTCAGACAGGCAAGAATGATGCCGTAAAGCTCAAGAGGAACACGACACTGCTGGAACAGTGCTAGGCCATGCTGGCTTGGGAAATGCAGAACATTCAGCTGTGTGGGAGAAGCTGGCCCACGCTTCCAGCAAACGTCTCTTCCTCCAGTTCACAATCTAGCTGAACACAGAGCTGCCTACCTTAAATGTGTGAATCTGTGATCTTTTCCCACACATTTTGACCAGTGTCTGCCTACTGTGACAGTCCCCTTTCTTGATAAGGGACATTTTTCTTGGCACACCACACTCATTCATGCACTCGCCAAAGCAGGCAGCAACTTACATGCTTAAACCTGGAGTGGGACAGGGCCCTGCTGGAGCTGGTCCTGCAGCTCAGGTGCCTCAGGATCTGCTTACTGGCCTCCGACTTCCCCGACCCCCTCTCACCACTAAGAGAAAACAGGGGACATACGCTCATTGGCTCAGAGAAGGCAACAAGAATATTCAATACCCAAGGTCACTCCCAGGCTCAAAGGTGGTGAGAGAATGGCGAGGCCTGTGACAGGCGCATGACGGGAGAGACTCTTCTGCTTCATGCATGCAACCTAACTATCCAGGAAGCATGTCCTATACCATGTGCCCCAGGGAGACAGAGTCTTGGTCAGGCAAGGTCTGACAGCCCAGGGTTCATACCATGAGCAGGATGGCAGAAAGGCCTCAGGCTGACAGGAAAGACCCCTGTGGTCTGGCTGTCTGGGATGCTGAGGTGACAGCAGGCGAGAGAAGGAAGGGACATGTCTTCCTGGGACCTCTCTAAGAAAGGTCCTCCCTCTGCTGAGTGTTCTTATCTAGAAAACAAGGCTTCCAGCTCAAGATATGCAAGGTGTCCAGCGTGCTCTTGAGACCAGAGCGGCAAGCATGGCGCTGTGCGCTCTAACGGTGGCTTTCCAGGTGCCGCTGAGGCCTGAGGCTGGAGGATTTGCACTTTTCTTTAATCGAGGCTCAGATGGCCAAGTAACCTTGAATGATCTTGACAACGCTTGCTGGTGACTTCATCCACTGCTCCGTTTCCTACAAACAATTATGTGATAGCCCTTGATACCAGATGATCCTGGGGGAATTACAAATGCAGTCTGGTATCCAATAGTTATTTGTAAATCCCGATGAAAGATTCACCAAAGTAGTCTGCATTTACATGTTATTCAACAGGTTTTGATCCTTTCTTAGGACATTTATTTAAATGAACTGAATCAAAGAGCAAGTCGCCAGAAGAGAAGTTGAGAATTTATGGTTTATGTCTCATGTTGTCAGCGAATGAAGACATCTAGTCTCCTCCTCTGTGCTGACTTAAACCATTTGATTATAAAGTGTGATATCCAAATGGATTTAGAAAAGACAATTAAGTTTGTTTCTGGTCCATCTGTAAACGACCTGGAAATCCATTTCTGAACCTTCTAGCCTTGAGGACCAGTTCTCAAACTTTGCCCTGTCAGCATCTCATGCACACCAGGGAAGTGCGGGGAGGGTGTGTGAACAGCTTTCCTCTCCTGTTAAATGGGATGGGGAGCTTCACTGGGGGAGAGAAGGAGCTTGGAATAGACCGAAAGCAGGCGCCCCTGGGCCAGGAAGGGGCATCATAAGCTGGGGCCCCGGGGACCAGGTTCAATATGCTGGCCGCAGTGGAGGAAGCCTTGGCTTTGGTCCAGGCCAAGGGCAGTGAAGAAAGCCACCTAGACAGAGCTGTGGGAGCACCAGGGAAGTGGACACTGGCATCACACACCCCACAAGGTGAGGCTTGCTCCTCAGCCCAGCACGTGAGTCCTTCCTGGCCACTCTGGACTTGAATGGGTAAAGAAATGTGGCTTTGTTTAAAGTAAGGGTTTTGATACCTGGTGTTATCTGCCTTACCTACGTCACAAAGGAGCACCGATGCTGGAAAATAGTAGGAAGTTCTGGAGAAGAAATCCCACAAGCAAAAGCATGTGGGAAGTGGGGCAAACACAGTTAGAAGGCTCAGTCTTGCGGAGACTCCCAAAGGAAGACCTGTGTTCCCTTTCAGAATCGATGTCGCGTACGTGTTTATGTGAGCATGCATGCGTGCTCGTATGTGTGTGTGTGTGTGTGTGTGTGTGTGTGTGTGTGTGTGTGTGTGTGAGCTTCAACTTCTGGGCTATTTTGACCATGGATAGTGCACTGTGACTTGAGCCACGCCATTGGTCCACTAATTGAGCTGGAGTCTCTCAAACCTCTTTGCCTCCCGAGTAGCTAGATTATAGCCATGTGCCACTGGTGCCCAGTGGCTTTGACAATAAACCACCACTTGGAAGATCTGCTTTAGAATCAACTGAGTCAGCAAGAGCAGAAAACCCAACTAATAGCCAGGTGTTGGTGGCTCTCACCTATAATCCCAGCTACTCAAGAGGCTGAGATCTGAGAATCACAGTTCAAAGCCAAGCTGGCCAGGAAATTCCATGAGACTCTTATCTCCAATTAACTACCAGAAAGCCAGAAGTGGTGTTGTAGTTCAGAGTAGTAGAGTGCTAGCCTTGAGCAAAAGAACTCAGAGATAGCGCCAAGGCCCTGAGTTCAAGTCCCATGGCCAACAAAAACAATAACTAAAACAGATAAATTAAAGCTCATGTAGAATCCTAAATGTGTCTTTTGGGGCTTATTTAGCTTCTGTATTTTACACTGTTGTTTGTTTTTGGTTTTCACTTGGACATGAGTTATGCTGTTTACACGTTCGATTTCCAACACACACCACTCACAAGCAGCCAGGTAAAGCTATGAGTGTTTGTGGATGGCTTTGCCTGGCAGGCATATGGCTTACTGTAAAGTAAAATTCTTGGAGGAGGATCTCCTTTTGGTACCACGGATTTTTGGAATCCTCTATAAGTAGCCAATCACATTTCATCCCTACTTGCTGCAGTATCTCCTGATTTTCTGAATAATTCCTTCTTCACTGTGAACTAACCTCCTGAGCATTCCGACACTTGGGCACTAAACTCCCTGGTCCATTGGTGCTCTGTGGGGATTCATGGATGGGCAGGGGAGGACATGAAAGCATCCATTAGCAAGGAATCACGCTGTATTGGGGCTGGATGTAAGCAGTGTAAGCAGTGTCTCGGGCTCATGTGCATTTAGATTTTTGCTTTCCCTAGGCTTCTTTCAATCCCAGAAACACTTGTGGTTCTGAGTCTTCAATCTCCCAAGTGAAATGAGTTTCGGGCTAACTCTGTTGATAACAATTTTGCTATACCTAGGGTTACTTCTGAAAGGAAGAAGAATGGACTCCTTCCTCTGTCACCAGTGGAATGTGTTTACTGTGGAGGTGTGTGGGAGCAGCTTCAGAGGTGGCATCGAATGCAGGGGCGTGGTGGGAAGAGAGCACAGGCCCCTGGAGCCCAGGGTGTGGCCAGGAGAGGAAGGCTCACCTGAGGATGAAGCACTGGGGACGCCGCTCCTGGAAGAGACGGTGG
The DNA here is from genome assembly GCF_031878675.1 of Megascapheus bottae. NCBI lineage: Eukaryota > Metazoa > Chordata > Mammalia > Rodentia > Geomyidae > Megascapheus > Megascapheus bottae. The sequence goes on from NC_143519.1 coordinate 3,032,133, forward strand.
AAGGCCCGCTCTGCGCAGGAGAAGAGGTGTGGGGGCAGCGAGGGGCTCCGTGTCCCCGTGGGGCTCAGGTACAGCTGGGAGACCTGGGGACAGATGGCCAGAAAACAGCACGGCTGTGAACAGGACACTCCGAGGTCTCCTGTCCTACCAAACAAAAGGAAATTCTACTGCTCAGTGGCAGCCGATTCTACAAAACACTTGTGAAATTAGGTAAAGCTGCACCCTTCTCAGCCCCTTGGCAGCTGACATAATGTTTAAGTGGAGGCTTGTATTAAATCCTCCATTTCTTGGTCCACAGGCTTTAAATTATTCTGGTGTCTTTCAGAAGATCAACTCGTCAAAATCCGGTGTAATAGATATTTGTGGAGGAATCTGAAACTGGTATTTTATGTCAAACACAATTTCTCTCCGTGATCCTTCGCATTAGCAACCCAAGACAGCAAGGATTCTAAACCTGCTTATAAGAAAGAATTATGGCTGAATGCCATATCTATTTCCATATTTATTCCTCCAAAAAACCTTTAATTAAATTAATTTCAGTAAAATGCCAATTTTCTGTCTGCCATCCTTGAGACGGCACACATTTCCAGTCCTTGAGTTTGTAATCAATTTTGTTCAACTAGACTTTAATCAAATGCATACAAAGATTCCTGGGTCATGAAGAAACGACATACTTAGCTTTTATTTTGCAAAGCAACTAGTTTGTACCTTCAGGGCCACCTGGTCAAAAAGAGTCAAGAGAAGATGCCAGAAGGCCCAGATCACCAGAGACATCAGAGGAAGCCAGTGGGTAACTGAACCAAGGGAGGAAGCCAGTGGGTCACTGGACCCCGCTGTCTGAACACGATGGGGCAATGGATTCCCTGCGCAAGCGTGAACACCACAGCCATGCATCAGGAGAAGCATCCTGCTCATAACAGGATGGAAAAGGCCCTGGCTTGTCAGAAACACATGAAAACGTAGTCACAGCAGGAGACAGACTCACCAGGGCAGAATAAATGGGGAGTTCCTTGAATGGGTTCACAAGCAAGAGGACATCGCCCACAAAAGTCTGTAAAAGAAGTGTGAAAAATTCATGCCTTGTCTATGTTATACGTTATCTTTAAAATATCAAATTATAAAACTTAGACATCAGTATGGAGAATACAGGGAAGAAGTAAGAGATAGCACATTCAATGAACTATTTGTAAATTCATATTAAACAAATCCAATCATTTTGATCCCAGGCCTCCTGCGGGGATGCTCGTTTTTGTCCCTGGGGAGACTTCGCAGACAGTGGAGGCCATGAGATACAGGGAAGTCAGAGTAAGTAGATATTTAGGAGACAAGACCACTGGAAAGCACAAATTAGATAAAGAAATACAAAACATTCAGTTTTCTAGTATGTGCCTTTCTATAACTGTACTGAGAGTAGAATTCAAATAAGACCCACATAACAGAATGAAAACAAAGGGGTGACAGGGATCAAAGTAATCAGGTTTCCCACTTTATGCCAATGATTCAATTTCATTAATTTTGATACAAGTATTTAATTTTGAGTATATTTACTGTGACAGGCAATTTATCCAAGCATTAAGATGTTGTATTGCATTTTCATAGACAAATCAGTATCTGACAAGTTATTACGTGCAAGATCTCAGGCTTCACATTTACATGAAAATTGCTTAATCAATTTCTCAGTAGATGAGGAAAAATGAGTGTTATCAAGAAAGAATAACAGGTATGTGCATAATCACAATTCTCTACAGACTTTCTGATTGAATTTCCCTGTGTTCTGTCAAGAGTGTAACAAAATCACAGAGGAAGGAGAGAGAAAGAAAATGAAAGAGAGAGGAAAGGAGAGAGTAGATAAAGTGTGAAATTATAGATTGTCTAAACTGTTATCAGTATTGAACAAAATAGCACATAAAACAAGATAGAAGCCCTGCAGATCACTTATAAAATCCTATCATCAGAACTCTGGATATGTTTCTCATTTTATACATGGTGATGCTTCCTGACAATTCTGAGCAACGACGGTGTTGTCACTTTCAGTGGCCCTCACGCCTGGACAGTGGGTCTTCTCTTGCTGGATGGGCCACGCGGGCAGGCTAAGCAGTCGGTACCTGTGGCATTCTGTAGGTGACGTGCAGACCCTACCTGTTCTAGCAAGTTTCTCCATAGCAATGGCGACCACAGGAAAACCTAACTGCCATGAGTACTTGTGTCTCCATGTGTGGTATTGGTTTATCCTTAACTACAAAATATAGGATGCAGTTGAATTGCCTTTGGACTGAGCCATGAGGAACCTGGACCCTAAGAATCCAGGCTCAGCCACCAGCACAGCCAGACAGCCCCAGGCACACTCTCCTGTAATAATAGCTGGTGCCTGGGAGGGAGGGAGGGAGGTGGCGCTACCAGCAAGACAGGGCGGGAGGTGGCGCCAAGGTACTCACGTAGACCTGATCATTCCCGAAGCGCTTCTGGATCTCGTAGAGTAGGCTGCCATCCGTGAGCTCACTCAGTGTGGCCAGGTCGTCATTCGGAGCAGGGGGCATGAGCTGCACCTGGGGGGGGGGGGCAGAGGAGAAGTCTGATCAATCCTGATCACCTTCCAGTCAACCTTCCCCACAGCCCGCGGGCGGCTCCACTTTCAATTACCTGTCAACATGTCGGAGGACCACATGGATTTAAAACTGTTATTAAAGAATGATACGGTTCAATGAAAATGAAAAATATATATTCAAAACCCTAGGGGAAAATGGGCATGGATGAGAATTTGTGTTTTAGACCCACATATGTACAAATGCACAATACCTTGTGCACAGAAGGTCTTCTGAACACACTGACTCTCCCCTTCCCCATGTAGCAGGCAGCTAGACAGACAGCTGCAAAATATAGGATGCAGTTGGATTGCCTTTTGACTGAGCCAGGAGGAACCTCTACCCTAAGAAGTCCAGGCTCATCCATCCACAGACTAGGTGCGTCCCCAGACCTCAAGTCTGGTCCTAGTGAGGACTTCGGCAAAAGTCCTGTGAGATGAGGATGGTTCTTAATATACACAATAGACTTCTGGTTGGTGATTTTCATTAGTTCTATCTTTCTCCTCTGATTAAAGTAGCTGTGAGATTCTGTAACAAAAAGAAAGTGCTTTCTTTTTTTTTTTCAATTTAACACAGAATAACAGGATTTGAAAATGGAGCAATGATTCAAGGAAAAAAATCAGATAGATTTAATTCTTTTAATTAGAGAGAAATCTATCTTTTCTAAATTGTTAATGAATGATGCCTTATTTTTTAGGGGTTTAATACATGATCTGAGAAGCAGAGATTGGACAGACTGTGGCAGCCTTGTTTTATTCTCTCTCTCTCATTTTTTTTAGCACATGATACAGAAACAAACAAGAACAAATTTTAAGCCTTATGTATGTGCATGAGTTCATGGATAACTCCAGTAAGAGTTTTATAATTACTTATATATCTATATAATTTGTTTGCTGTCCATGTTTATACTTATATTTTATTCTTGCATCTACTTAGATCTTTCATTGTATTTGTATTATGTGTAATATATATTACATATATAATTTCTAAATCATTTATATGCTTTTTATTTATATTACATGTATGTATATTTTATTTATATTATATATATAACTATTAAATCTTTGGAAAGTAGAATATATTGAAAATTTTAAACAAATCGAGGGCTGTTTTTCCAATAGTCATGAATATTTCATGCATGAAATCTTCCCAAACACCTCCATGGTTTTTGCAGGCTCTGTCTAAGCCCAGTGCATTACTAACAGAAGCAAGTTCCATCCCAGTATCTCCACAGCTCAGAAGGGCATTTTGCTTTATGTTCTATTGAAAGCACCATGGCTTGATGGGCACTTGGAAATTGGAAGAAAAATGATCTCCAAAGATGGAAGGAAGCATCCTATTCCAATAGGAACTCCCTTATGTAGGAAGTGATTTGTAAACTGACCTCAGGCACCACCACAGTGAGCTCCACCCCTAGCACCTGTTATTTTCTAGACTTCTGCAGCAATTAAGAGGGGACAAAAAGTCTCAAACTGCCTTTCAGAAATAATCCCCACAAAGCATTTAACATCGTGTTACTAAAGGTAGTAATTTGACCTTGAGCTAGAAAGACTCAGACAAAAATATCTACTTGGTAGTCAAGAGCCTTCACCACCCCTCGCCTTGCCTGTTGGTATTTTAAAGATTGGACAGAAGTGAGAACAACCAGTGTTCCTAGTATTTTGTGTAACAAAACACATTGTTAAGTCAATTTTGGAATTACATGAAATTAGCTTCTTAACGTGAGTGTTTAGTTCTGTTGGGAAGCTGGTAGGAGAGCCAGCTAGGTGGTTGGGGCTCAGGGAGGAGAGGGGAGCAGAGCAGTCTGAGGAAGCTCTGGGCTAGCCCTGGGTGAAGTACCTCAATCTCCTCCACCTGGAAAGCTGAAGGTGCCCCCCAAAACATCTCCCACACTGGCTTTCACTTCTCTACTTGGAGAAACAAATTCAAGCAGCATTGAGACTCTGCGCAGCCTCCATTTGTGAGATGCTGGCTGGCTATTTCTCTATCTTACAAAACGAAGCCAGTTTTCTTTCTCAATGGAATGGGATGGATAACGGTGCGTACTTGTCAGTGGTTGTGAGAATCAGTCCTTGTGGGAGACTGGGCATGTGGATTTTTACGGTGCCAGCTCTGAGCACGGTGAATGGAGGCCTGCCAGGGTCTTTGGCCAATCACCAACTCTCCACACACTTCCCTGAGCCACGAGGTGGACAGATGAGGCGTGTATGTGTGTGTGGGTGTATACAGCTTGTCTTATGTAGACAGCAAGTAATTTATTTCTATAGTAATTTAAAAACATCAGTGACCGTGTGCGATCCCAAGCACACCATTCTGTTCCAAAGAGACCCTCGTAACTTGGGTGCTGGGATTGGTGGGGTGCCCAGTGGTGTACAAACCATCACGTGAGGGGGTGAATGCCCCCAGTCACTCCGAGCTCTCCCCCCATGTATCTGAATGGTTGGAAGGGACAGGAGACCACAAAATAATCAAACACGACTATGCAAGAAGTAGGATGGCAGCTGAGCTTACCCGATAAAGGGGTCAAGACAATAAAATTCACATTGCTAGGAAACAAAGCAGCCCTGATGTGTGCTGATGACCAGCACCAAGTCCTGTTTCTTTCTGAGAACTGCCAATGAAGTAGCGGCATCAGTGTGCAAAGGCTTTCCTGAGGATGCTTGCCTGTGGCCCACACGTGGCGAGGCAGTGTGCTTGAGTGGACACACACCAGCGCACGCCGACCCCAGATACACACCTGCTCAGGTCTGCTGGAGCTGTTCAAGCTGGAGCGCTCGGGGCTGCTGTCCCAGGTGTGTTGCTTGCACACTCCTTTGGTGGCATCTTTAAACATAGTGTCTTTTTCCAACAAGCTATCTTGTTTGGCGATTGGTAACATCAGGGGATGACTACAGGAAAGAAAGGATACTATCATTCGTTTTCTTCTGCCCTTACCCTGCCAATCAAAATCTACAGGAGAGCTGGACTAGAGAAAGCGCTTCAGCCAGACGGGAAGCAGTGTCTGTGAATTGCAGGGGAATTATCTTCAAGAAGTCTAAACACTGTCCATTAGCTTCCCATGTAAGAAAAAAAATATACAGGCAACCCACAGAGAAAATGCTTATGGAGGTGCATTTAACTGTAACATGCGAATCAATAAGCAATTGAAAAGCTACGTTTGAAATTCATGACTGAACTAAGCAAGCAGACTGCAAACAAATGAAGAAAAGAGTCATCAAGAAATCAATTAAAATATAATTGATTTAGACATTAAATATAAAATCATGGGCAATGTTTTGTGGCTATATCAATTAATAGGGGAATTCAAACAGAGCCAAAAATAATTACAGAAAAGCTACTCTATCAATTGTTCTTTTATCAACTTCACTGCCATAATGGTCTAAAAAATGCATCATAAGTGTGTACTATAACACTGTACTATAGGATTTTAAAACGTAGCTCCTTAAGTAGGAGACCTTAGTTATTTCATGTACTCAATCATGATGACTCTGGAATTAGATGCTATTGTTTGCCTCTTTTCAATTCCAAGTTCATGACAGTCTAATTTACACACAGAAAAGTTGACCTTTTGTAGATGTGTCTCTCATACCAGTGTCTTTCATGTCATCCAGTTTATTTTCCTTCCCCTGCAGGCCACCATTTTATTCAGAATAGACAACATGCAAAAGCAGACACACTTGGCCAAATTGCTAAGCAGCCTCTTCCTCCCTGGGTCCCTTAGGCCTCTGCCGCCAGCCACCCCCTCCACAGAACCACCACTGCTTCCCCAGAGTTGAACCTAACCTGTCCTTTCACTGTAGCCATGTGCAATGACGCCTTCCAGTCTGCTTAATTTCCCACCTGCAGTCCCACGTCGTGGTTAATAGTGATTTTCACACCTCTTTATCAGTACATTCAACTTTCCAAATTTTAAGTCTTATTTTGATTATATCAAAGAACTTCTTCGTCACAGCTTGAATAATGAGAGTCAAACATATGAGTGGAATAGTATATTTTTCAAGCGAAGGCTTCCCCAGGCACACGCCATAAACAGGAGAAGGCCTAATTCTGTGGCTGGTTTTTGATTCATACGTAGATCACTTTTCTTTAGGTGATTTTGTTGTGATAATACACAGATGAATTTTTTCCCAATTATTCCTCAGTGCTTATGCAGTACTGGGAATGAGACAGATACCAAATATGTCATCAATAATTTTAACTACTCATCAATACAACACCAGAATACTATTGTCATACTAAAGATGATAACAGTGATGATGATGATGATGATGAAGATGAAGATGGTGATGATGATGATGATGATGATAAAGATGGTGATGACCCCACTGCTGAACTGCACAGCAGTCCAGAGCTGATAATTCAGCATTACACAGACCCCAGGAGGTAAGGACCAAGTTCTCAAGAGACCTGCCTCCACTTCAGACTCTAGCTACATTTTGGGGGATCTCCAGACCCCTCTACTTCTGATCCACAAGGTACAAGTACTAGGATTTTTTTAATTCCTGTCAGGTTTGATAATTAGCTACAATTATCTTACAAAATCACAAAATACATGCTCACTCTCACAACTTTATTCTCTACAATCCAGCTAAACACACACATAGGGAAAGGGCCTAACCCAAGGCAGAGCGCCACGCCCCCTCCCTGTAGAACTGGCACATATCACACTCTCGACATATTACACCATCAGCCATGAGTGCTCATGTAGCTCCGTGGTCGTAGATTTTATTGGGGTTTCGCAGCAGAGGTGTGAGTGCTTCAATCACTGGCGTGTGCTTCAACATCCAGCCTCTTCCCCCTCCTGGAGGCGGAATCACTCTTAAAGCCTCACATTGTCATCCCCCAGAATTATCCAATCTCCTTTAGAGTCAGATGGGATCCCCGAGGTCAACAATGACCAATACACTCAGATCACAGCGAGGAATTCTAGGGATTTATTTTTATTGGTAGCAGGGCTTTCTACCATTTGAACTACTACTCCAGCCTATTTTTTTGCTAGTTATTCTACAGACACACTCTGAAAGACTTTCCCGCCTTGGCTCACTTTGAGCCTTGATTCTCTAGGTTTCAGTCTCCTCAGTAGCTCAGATTATAGAAGTAAACCATGAGTACCTGCTTGAATTCTAAGAATCTAAACCCAAGATGTCCCCAGGAGTCAGGTACAAAAGCCAGCCTGATTGTCTCTATACAACACGTAGACTGTTTATTTGATTGTCACTGTCACAAAGACGTGAGCTAAGTTATTCACAACATTGGAAGTTTCAGAGCCAGGCTATGAGCCAGACTCTGGAGGATCTCAAGTCTGTCCATAATCACAAAGACACATGTCAGATGACCTCAGCTCAGAGATGGGGTTCACTCATAGGGTGAGCAAGGTCAGAGGATCCCCAAAGGAACTTGGGAGATAGAAAGGGACCGTATCCCACGGCTTCATTTACACCTACAGCAGGAACTGACAAGAAGCTTCACAGCACTGTGTTATTTCCATAACAGGGAGACTTCTGGATTATAATCTTCTCAATGTATCATACTAAATACTTACTGTCAAGTAGCTGAACCCAAATAGGCCATTCATTCAGTTGACACACCACACACTGAAGCAGCAACTCAGCCTTGTCTTCCTCTTGAAAACGAACTTAGAAGTCTTAAAACTGCCAATACCAGAGACCTTCAGGCCATGCGATGTCAGGCTGAGGAAGTGTCTGGCAGGAGCTGAGCTGCCGGTGCCCCAAGCCCCACAGGCATCTGGAAAACCAGCATGGCACCAGAACATGCTTTTGTAGGCTGTTTTTGAGCTCTAAATTATCCACGTAAAGCATTTAGCCCATACGCAAAAACTTGTAACTACCAAACAAACCATCGCTGAAAGCATACTTTCTGTCATTAATAAGTCAATGCTCATGATATTAATCAGTCCTTCCAACTAAGGCATAATGTAGTATTGGTGTGGATTCTCTCCCTAGGATCCTGTGAATGGAAGCCTAGAAACACAAGTTGGCACCCATCAAAAAACCTCCCAGCCGTGAAAATCCCTGGGCAAGCGATCGGATGGGATACCAGAGCATGCACCAGCAAGAAGAGTGAGGAGGGAGCTTCACAGGGAAAGAGACTGGAAAGAGCATGCAGCATAGGAACAGCTCTGCTTTCTAAGGCAGAATATGACCTTTGGGCTTAAAACCAACCTGCACACTTTCAGCCATGAGCTGAAAAAAAAAATCAGGCAATACACAGCCACCTGCAGAGTGGTGACTGGTTCAAAATAACCATTGAGACTTCACAAGTTGGGCTCTCCTGACAACAGGAGACACTCAGACACTGGAAGACAGGCAGTTGCTTCTGAAAGTGGAGCATGGTGGAGGTGATATGTTTTCATCAGAAATCATGATTTAATACACACTACCGGACAATAAATAAGAGTTTCAAAGTCGGGCATGGCAGTTCATGCTTGAAATCCCTGCACTTGTGAGGCAGAGGCAGGGAGATGAACAGTTTGTCGCTAGCCTGGGTTATAGAGTCAGACATCATCACAGAAGAACAACACCCCACCACATGAAGGGTACAAAAACTACCCTGTCAGGGCCCGGAGGAGTTTGGCCTAGTGGTAGAGTGCTTGCCTAGCATGCACCAAGACCCAGGTTCGATGCCTCAGTACCACATACATAGAAAAAACTTGGAAGTGGCGCTGTGGCTCAAGTGCTAGAGTCCAACAACAGTGGTCAGGCCCTGAGGTCAAGCCCCACAACTGGAAAAAAAATACCCTGTCGAACTGAAACCCCTTTAGATGATGACTTAAGGATAATAAAATAATAATAATAATAATAATAATAATAATGTTAAAAAAGAGTTACAACAGAAAGGAAATTCAACTTGGGTATTGAGTTAACTCCTATTTCTTGAAATTTTTTGGTCAAATGTACCTTGGGACATTAAAAAAGAAACAGCAAGCTTATAAAGCAAAAGGAAGATGGGATTCAGCTGATGGGAGAAGTCAGATGACCTCACCTGTGTGAAACAATCTATGGCAAGGCCATTGCTCTGAAGGTTGGAAATAAAGAGCATACTAAAGCTAATGCAGAGAAACTATGCCTTCTTTACTCACAGTGGTAACCTCACTGCCTCGTGAAAATGGCTTGAAACATGGGGTGGAGCCAGTCACTGTGCGGCCAGGGTCCTGCATGCCTCTGACACTCCCTTGTGAGGAAAATGATGCTGAACCCAGACCAGACATTGAGGAGAACGAATCTGAACATCCTCAAAAATGCACAGACCCATTCAAGTGTCTGTAACGCTGTTTCTAAGGAATCAGGAAATAAAAGTCATACAAATACTTCCTCTAGAAAAGGTCACATGGGTTGGTTTTCAAGTATTCTTTTCCCTAATTTTAAAAAGCAAAAGATTTATACAATCAGAAGAGAAACTAGAATATGATTTTTCCCTAACTGTATGCATCCTTTATTGCTAAGTATGCACTATTCTTTCTTGGGCAAAAATGAGGAAAGTAAAGGCTCCTGGAGCTACTGAAGAATGACACTAATTCTCAGCCTCTGCTTCTTCCTCTCCTGGTTTCTTTCTCAGGCACGTAGAAAGCTGGCTACATATTTTAAATGCTAATGATCAAAGCATTCATAAAGCACCAGCTTTCCACCAATGAGCCCTGTATTGCCACAGCTTCTGCTGACTTTAATACAGGAGGCAGGTGGAATGGAAGTTTCCAGAACATCAATGCAATGCTGATGCAAGAAGCCCCACAATGCACCTTTCCCTAATGCAGGCTGAGCCACAGAAGATACAGATGCATTTCCTGTAATCATGATGTTTTGTTTCATAAAGAAAACTTTTCATGTTTCTGAAATTTGTCCAAATCAATGACCATTGTCATATTAAATACACATAGTCATATTAAATCAAGAAGGACCATTTTCTGTTAACATTAACATATTTTTCAGCTGTAGAGAAAGCTTTATTTGTGTGGGTCATGGGGCTTGAACACGGCCTGGGGGCTGTCCCTGAGATCTTCAACTCAAAGCTACCACCCTACCCCTGGGCCTGGGAATTATCCCTGAGCTCTTCAGCCAAGCCCCACTTCCCTTTTTCTAAAGGTTAATTGGAGATAAGAGTCTCAGGACCTTTTGTGCCCGGGCTGGCTTTGAACCTTGATCCTCAGATCTCAGCCTCCTGAGTAGCTAGGATTATAGGTGTGAGCCACTGTGCTCAGCTAGCTTTGTTTTTTTTTTTTTTTAATTTTTTTTATTATCGAGGTAATGTTAAGAGGGGTAACAGTTACAAAAGCTTTGTTTTTAAAAATACATTTGTGTTGCACAGTGTGGAATCTCTGAGCTTGTATAGTTCTCCTCACATAGAATAAAGTCAAGAAGAATATATAGAAATGCAACTCTTTGTCTGGTGTGGTGGCCCACTCCTGTAATTCTTGTAATTAGATCTCAGAGGCTGAGATCTAAGGATCAAGGTTCAAAGCCAGCCTGGGCACAAAAGGACCTGAGACTCTTATCTCCAGTTCACTTCTAGAAAATGGGAAGTGGGGCCTGGCTCAAGGGTAGGGTGGTAACCTTGAGCTGAAGAGCTCAGGAATAGCTCCCAGGTGGGGTTCAAGCCCTATGTACTACAAAAAGAAAAAAAAGAAAAAAAAAGGAAATGCAACTCCTCTGCATTCCAATGTCAACTATTCTAGTTGTTTTTTCATAATGCATATATTCTCCTAGTTTTGTTTACTTATAAAATTCAAGTGACAATGGAAATAGTCTAGGATAAAATATACTAAAACAATATCCAGGCACCCAATGTTATGGACACGATCTTAGAGATATAAACATAACTACACAGACATAAAAATCTCTGATGGGGTACTCCATAGACATGATTTTATGTAGGTCGATATATAACAAACCCTCAGCTTAATTTTAAAATCTATGTTCCGGTGATTGCATATACAGTTTCCCTTCTTGAGTACTTGTTTTTTAAACATGACATCTGAAATATGATGTAAAGATCAGTGTTAATAAAATCTTTGAAAAAATACTACAACTGAGAATTATGAAAGAACATTTTTCAAGAGTGCTTACACCAATCAGGCCTACGTGCCCTTTTCTCAGAGTGAAGGCAACAAGAAAAAAATGTAATTAAACCTGTGCTCGATTGTTGTAGAACAGATATAAAATCGATTAGCACTGGGAAGGTTGGTTCTTGTGGTTTCTGTGGTCTTTCATAAAACAAAGCTACAAGCAATCACGGAGGAAAATATGTATCTCACCCATCTTATCAAGCAAGTTGGTTTTAGCCCAATCTTTAATTTTATGCCCATTCTAATATTTCGGTACTAGAAATACCCTGTCACGTAGCACTAAGCGCAGCTGGGGGCCTTCGCACCGACAATCACATTTGCGAGGTCCATGGCCTCCACAGGAAATGGCTCTCATCACTTCCAGCGATACAAACATGCGGCTCTAACTCCACTTGGAAGGTTAGCGTCTCACTTGACCCCTTCCTGACAACTTTGGTTCTCACGGGTTTTTTCTTCCTCCTCTCTCGTGGTGAGCCCAGAAGAGGGACGTGGATCCACTCAAGGGCCTGGGGTCCACCAGCTGGCACACAGACGCCGCCCTTCCAGCTCTAGACTTGGGAAGTGATTCTCAGGAGATAGGACCTTGAGGAGGAAATAAGGTGGACCGTGGAAATTCTAGGCACCGTATCTGGCATAAACCCCAAGCTCTTTGAAAGCACAAAGATCAAATGCAAGAATGAGTGGATCTTGGGGATGCTTGCAGGGCAGAGACTCTGGGACCAGCACAGAGGCTGGGGACGAGCTGCCAAATTCCTCTGCCCATGGTCACCATCCCCAAATGACACTCCCTGGGATCCTGCAATCCAAGCGTGTTAGTTGTGTCCTACCTGACCACCCTTCCCCAGCCTTCACTCCAGCAGCCCGCCTTACTTTACAGCCACAGCCGGGCCCGAGGTCCCGAGGCTCCATCATGCCTCACCCCACTGACCTGGGGCATGAGCCTCGAGGATAAGGACGTGGAGTTTTGACCCCTCCCACCATGGACAACTCCAGGATGTTGGAATTTCACCCAGCCTGGTCTCAGGCCCATATTTTTCTGTACGTGACCTATACTACAGAAACATGGCTGGACTAACTCAAGGAATGGGCATATGGCTAAATCTAGAGGACTTATGTGGAGGTTCTAGCCGGGGAATGCAGTCCGGGACAGTACACCCTTGACCGCAACCTCCTTGAGTGAGTGTGAAGCTTCAGGAGGGGCACACATGGAGCAGGGAAGGCAGAGCAGGGAGCAGGGACGCCTGCCTAGCCAGCTAGCTCAGGTGGATCAACCCTGGTGACCAAAGGGGAATAGATGTGGCAGTCAGATCTCCCTCACATTCAAAGATGACTAAACAGTAAACTAAACAGCCTAAAGAAGAACCTTAAGCTTCTACAATGGCAAAAAATAAGCCAAACTAAAATATAGCTGGCAAAATGAAATAATAAAAATTGGGACAAAACACAAGAAACTAGACACTTGAACTATGCAAAAGAATCAAAGAAACAAAATATTGGTTCTCTGAGAAGATGAATTGGACTGAGAAGCCCCAAACAACCCGGACATAAAAGAGGAAGAGGACCCAAGTTGATGCAATTCAAGACAAATATCATGGAAACCCAGGGATTATGAAGGACAGTTGTAAAAATCTACTTAGAAGAAAAAAAGTAGATCTTAGTGTTGACTAGATAGAGGTCTCTACATTTCTCTATTTTACAAGTCTCTACTAAAATAAAGGATGTCTGTGCTCTGATTGACCTGTAGATCCTCACGAGTCCAGCAGGACAGGCTCGGACGCCAGCGTTCCCCTCCCTGCGAGCACGCCTTCGCTTCCTGACTCAGTAAAATACTGTCTTCTGCCTTTTGGAAACTGAGTCATGACCACTTTCTGTCTCCTCTGCCCTGGGATAGCACAGCTGCCCTCTCCCTGCTCTTCTTGGAGGAACTCTGGTGACATAAGCATATGTGATCTTCTTCTCACCCGGGCCCCTCACCAAGGCCAGGGCAGGTCAGGACCAAGGCCAGGTCCAGCAGGCCCAGGCACTTTGGGACCCTCCAAAGGTCCTTGTGCTGATCCATGGGCTTGGACCTCCGTTTCCCCTGTTCCAGTATGACTGTCAATGGACATGATGATGTATGTATTTTCATCCTCAAAACCCCCAACATTACACATAATCTCTGCCATATAAGAAATGGATTCCATAGGCCCAGAGTTTGGCCTAGTGGTAGAGTGCTTGCCTAGCATGCATCAACACCCAGGTTCAATTCCTCGGTACCACATATATAGAAAAAAGCTGGAAATGGTGCTGTGGCTCAAGTGGCAGAGCTCAAGCCTTGAGGAAAGCCCAAGGACAGTGCTCAGCCCCTGAGGTCAAGCTCAGGACAAGGAAGGAAGGAAGGAAGGAAGGAAGGAAGGAAGGAAGGAAGGAAGGAAGGAAGGAAGAATTTCCAGTAATGAGGGATTCCCTGTCTACAGACAGTAAGTTTCTTTTCAACCTAAAAGAGTGTTCTTTTCAATGCCCTTCTTTTGTTTCCTCTCATGAGATACAATTTACACAGCATAGAATCCATTCCTTAAAGTAATGTGTCTTTAGCACATTCACAAACATGGCTACCCAACTTTTTCATTCCATTATTGCAAAGTAGCCCCACTCTCCCTCCTGGTAGCAGTGAATCGACTTGCTTTTCCTTGGGATTTATTTACCACAGACATTCTTTCCGTGTATATAACATGCAAATGACATGCTTCATTCATGTGTGTATATGTCTGCGCCATACACATGGTCTAGCCTGAGGAGGAAGCACTGAACTCAGCAAACACTGAATGGAAGTTGAGTTACCACCATCATTCTTATCACTCTTGCACTTTTTTACACTTGAAACAGAGCAGCAATTTGTCTCATGCTTTACCAATAGGAAGTGCTCCTTTTAGACATTTCAGAATCAACAAATTATTACTGTGTTAAGTGTAGGATTTGCACTTCCTACTTGGGCAAAACCAGCCATTAGAATAGTGCTTCGTAACCTCAGCATTAGGTTAGCTGAACTGCAGGGGAATGGTTAAAATACGACCTTGGGAAGTACAACCAGTCACGCGTGTAGCGGTGTTTAACATGCCAGAAGATCTGCCTAAGTTAAAGCTTAGGGTCAAGGACTGTTTTTGTTTCTCGTTGAGAGACAGATTCATTATGGATGATGTAGTGTTTTGTCACCTGGACAGGAAGGGGTGAAAAACAAGTGATCACTCTGTGAGCAGGGCCTGTACCCTGTTCATAGAGAGGTCATACAGACTGGTTTGCAGGTCACACTTATTCTGTGCCATGACACATATGCAAAGGACACGTACACACTCATCTATCTCATATATGTACCTGCTCATCATATACATACATGTTCGTCCTCTACACTGCTTGCCATGCTGACATGAAGACACTTACAGCTTACTAGAGAAGGCTGGAAGACCGTGCCCCAGCTCCTCGCTGGCCTCCTCTTGTGTGAAGACAGGAGCAGACACAGGTCCCTGAGGGAGCGGTTCTTGCATTTTTCCTTCCCAGACCATTTCAGCTTTGAGAAGCAGCTTCTCAATAAACTCAGAGGCAGCGATGTCTACAGGAAGCAACAGAAAAGCCGAATGAGGTCTGTAATCGCTGCTGACTCTATTTCCCCTCAAGAATTCAGATGTAATTAAATGATAAACATTTTCAGCACTAACAGAAAGCAAAGCAAACACTATTACAAGCTTATGGCAGGGAAAACCCTGTAGCACAGCTCTTTGAAGACTATTTTGTGCCAGGATTCCAGTGGCTTACTGCTGTTATTCTAGGTACATAGGAGGCTAAGGTCTGAGGACCATAGTTCAAAGTCAGTCCTGGGCAGAATGCCCATAAGACTCTGAGCTCCAACTAACCACCAAAAAAGCTGGAAGTAGAGCTGTGGCTCAAGTGCTAGAGCCTTACCTTGAGAAAAAAAAAGTTTAGGGACAGTGCCCACGCCCTGATCTAGAGCCCCTTGACTGCATATACACAAACATGTATGCCCACACTCACCCACACACTATCTTGTTCAACCACTGGTATATTTCATTACAAACAAAAATACACGAAGAGTATTTTCACTGAATGATAATTCTAAAATGAAAGATTCCAGATGGATCTTCATACTGAAGCTGAACTTGAGAAACAACTATCGTCATTTCATTGTTAGCAAAAATGCTTCCTATGGCCTATGCTGGAAGTTTATCAGCAAAGCCGTCCCAAGAAATCATCAAATAAGTGCAAGGTGTAAAGGGCTTTTAGGTTCCTAGTGGTTAAACAAACAGAGAAAGAAATGGATTTCTTTATTAAGATCAGTTGCTACCACTAAAATTACTCATAATATTATGTTATGTAGGCTAGACTTTTCTCTTGTTATTTAGAATTCTTCCACTTTTAATATCATCCAATTAAGTATAGAAAGTAGCACGTTCTGAAAGCAACAAATGAACATGTTGTTCATTATGAGAGAAATTAAAATCATAATGAGAAAAGAGTTATGGAAGTCTTCCAAAGATATTTATCAGAAATTAGTGACATTAAATCAAGAATTCAATGTAGGGTGAGCAAGACATTGACAGTTCCTATTTCTTCAGTCTAAATAAAAAATTATTCAGAAAAAATATAATAAATACCCTGCTGTGTATTTGCATGCCCTAATAGAGCTAACCTAGCCAAATAACAAGGAGAACACTGTGAAGTAGGTGATGTTCAATGAGGCAGTGCCTTGAAAATCAGCTCATGAAAAACCCAGCACACAGAAGTGCTACAATGTGTCCCCGGCCCAGGCCTCCTGCGGAGATGCTGGGGAGATTGAAATCCATTTTCACTCCTGGCCAAGAGAGTCAAGCTCTCATCTGTCTGCTGTGCGAATGATAGAGGAACCATTTCCATGTGAAGGAAGGAGACAGAACTGTCCAGAACTCACAGCACATCACCACTTACCTGAGGGCTTCTCTTCATTACAGTTCACCAGGCAGGGGTTGGCCTGATGCAGCAAGAGAAGTTTCACCAGGTGTGCCTGCAAAGTAATCAAGATAGTTGCTTCTTAGCAAACGTCAGTGTTCTGTGTCAGGGACAGAACAACATCCAGTTGTGTGTAGAGTTCACCCACACTGCACAGCTGACAGCCTCTCTCTTTACATTCATCTCTGGTTGTATCTCTCTGGCCATTTTTCAGACATATTTCCCTCTCCCTCTCAAGTGTAAATGCATCTCTTCTTTAAGCATGCATGCATGATAATGATCCATCTTGAAAATGTCAGCTTACTATTCTTACCTTTATCACAACTGCAAAGTTCTTTAGTTTTATAAGGTCACCTGGTAACTGGTCAGAGGTTAGGGGCCTGCCATTATCATTCTACCTTCTCTTGACCAGTAAAGTGCTACTATAGGAACTTTGCACATCAGTTTATATTTGTGCCTCTATATACTTTGTTTGTGATGCAGTTCCCAAATCAATAACCTGGAAAAATTCATTGCATAGTCCTATGTTTTAAAGATTATTTGGAATTTCAGTTTTTTGAATTTTTTATTTTTTTAACTCCCTTTCTAACTTTGTTTATAACATCCGCTTTTTTTAAAAAAAAAAGGGGGGGGCCTGGAGTTTAGCCTAGTGGTAGAGTGCTTGCCTAGCATGCACGAAGACCTGGGTTCGATTCCTCAGTACCACATACATAGAAAAAAGCCAGAAGTGGTGCTGTGGCTCAAGTGGTAGAGCCTTAGCCTTGAGAAAATCCAGGGACAGTGCTCAGGCCCTGAGCCCAAGCCCAGGACTGGCAAAAAAAAAAAAACAGCATTAATTTGAGCGGTGATGGCTTCTTCAGTTTTGGGGGTTTTTTTGGGAAATACTTTCTGTGGCATTCTTTGCTCATCCTGAAGCTCCCTGTCCAGGGACCTTCAAATATCGAGCACTGCTCTTGCCCAGGTTCTCACTGAAAAGCATAACAGTCCTGTTATGCCCCGTCACTAAACTTGCTTTCCATAGATCCATCAAAATCTCTATTTGGTCCCCCAGAACACAAATCTTTCTTTACTATGTAAACCTCACAGCATAGTGCTTATATTTGGGTTGCCTTTTCAATCACAAATATAGTTTACAACATAAAAAAGGCTCTACTGAAATCTAACTGACAAACGTATATACATAGTATTCCAGACACATTACTTGTTATGTTGTGGTACTGGAGTTTAAAGTTAAAACTTGCATTTGCTAGAAAGGTGCTCTACCACTTGAGCCAGCCCCAGTACAGGGATAATAAAAATATCTTAGAGAAGAGTTTTTGCATTAAAGATCTAAAAGATTTACTGGTTTATGACCATAAGAAAAGAATGTAGGGAAGAAGGGAGGAAAATTTGCTTCTTTTAATCCTCAAAGAGAGAAAGGAAGGACGGAGGGAGGGAAAGGGAGAGGAGAGGGAGGAAGGGGGAGGGAAAGAAAAAAGGGATGGAAAATGAATGAAAGGAAATCAGGAAGAAGCCAGAATGACTAACAGAGGGAAGGAGGAAGAGGGGGAAAGGGGAGAAAAGAGGAAAAGAAGAGAAGAAGGCAGGAAGGAAGAGAGGGCAGGAAGGGGGGAGTAAAACAGGAGAGTGCAGTAGGGAAGAAGGAAACGACAAAAGACAAACAGGATCAAATGGTAATTAGGTAAACTGACTTGGCAAGAAAGCACTTCAGTACACCATAAAGATGTTGTGTCTCTGATAAGAGAGCCTGCTACTTATGCTGTGCTTCTAGACTCAGCTTGCTCTTACAGAAGTCACAAACATCTTCTGTAATTTGCAAACCACCTGCCCCTCTCCCCGGCTTGAACTCTACTTAATTTAAGTAATACAATCAAAGTGTTTACTCCCACAATAAGAGCAATCTCATGTTTGTACAAGTGGATGCAGCAAGGAAGCATCTTCCATGGGGGAACTGATTTCTGATCATCCAGAGGCTATTACCTCGCGTTTCCAGTTAGAAGTCAGGGAGGCAAGTGCAGGCCCAGGCCAGCACTGACGTCCACTCTGTAATCTCCCTGGCACCCAAGGCCCTGTGGGTCCATCCCCAGGGAGTCTGGCATCTTCTGAGTGTATGTGCACATGCATCCATGTGTGCAAGTATGCACACACATGCATGATTGTGTATAACTGTGCACATGTGTGTGCATGCTCAAGTATACACATAAAGACCACTCAAATTAATGCTCTTCTTTTATATATGTATATGTATATGGAGTTGTGACTTGGTAAACTTCCTATATATTTTTAAAAATCACATTTCAGTTTCATTACATTTTCTAAAATCAATGCCTTGATTTTGTTAGGTTTATTATTAAAAGGACATTACAATGTCTGAGGCCCTCAGGCTTCCGTAACCGGTACCCTAGCACACTGCACATTGGCACACACTTGCATTGTAACAGTCAATGTTCCAGGGCCCGGGGGCCACAGGTCGCATTACCCACTGGAGGTGGAAAGTTGTCCAATAAATTATTACTGCTGATTTATGAGTCCACATGGCTTCTCAGCAAATGAATGTGTCTCCCTGAATCACACTGAGGAAATGTTTCCTTCTCCTCCAGAATTTCACAGACATCCTTGAATTTCTGTGCAAAAACTGCTCTGTTATCTCCCCAGGCCACCTTGTCATTCTTTTCTCTCCTCCCCTCCTCCTCAGAGTCCCCCTAGGAAATGTTTCCTTCCTCCCACTGCTTCGTCTGCACAGACTACCCAAGTGTGGACTCCCCCAGTATGAGCTACTTGTGACTGACCAGAAGTTATCCTTTCAGCTCTGGGGTTTGCACCAGTGCACAGCGGGTCAGAGTGTGGCTTTACCTGGCCGTACTTGGCTGCCAAGTGCAGAGGGGTCCAGTGACGGTCATCTGCCGTGTTGAGATCACCACCATGTTGCAGAATAAGGGACACCACTTCCTGGTAGCCGCTGGCACATGCCATATGGAGCTGCGATGGAAAGATATTCTGTCATCTAACCTTAAAAATTAGGCTGAATAGCCGCTTTAAAGGGAGTGGCTTACTGAGATTCTAGATTCAGAGACGAAAGAACATATATAGTTATTTGTTCTGTGTGGTGTCACTACATTCTCTGACAGGAATACTCTCGATTGTTGGTGAATGTTAATGACTGATCATTTTCCTTTTCTCTCTTGTTGAGCTTCTTTTGCCTGTGACCTGAGGATTTAACACAAACAGATCAAGGACCCTGTAGCTGCTCACAGCTCACCCCAGGAAGCCTTACGATCTGCCTGTGGTGTCCCAGGATTGCTCTGGTACAGCCACTGGGATTCGGAGGCAGGCAGGACCCTGGGCACAACAAATTAATCCTGGCAGGCTTTACCATAGTTCAGTAGCTGCCATTTCAACCTTCTCCAGCTTAGTTTCTTAATGGAATTTGAAATTTAGAAATCAGATCAGGATTCTGAGAATTTTAGCATTTTTAGATGGGCAAATTTTATTTTGAAGACATCAGCCTTTCTCAGCAAACTATAATTATACTTGATTTATATGAGGTTTCTAAGTAATCCTCTAATTTACTTCACAAACATAACATAAAAGAAACTATCAAGTAAGGGAAAAAATCATAAGTTAATTTGAGTGAAACGTCTGCCAGCAAAGAATCAATCCCACAGCATTCCTTCTTCTTACAAAGACAAGTTTACTAAAGGTGAAACAAAGGCTCATTAAGTATATGTATTGGTGCACTTTGGGGGAAATATTTAGTTTTGTACCTTTATTATGTTTACACACTTACATTCTTCAATCTATAATATATACTACTATATTTCTTATACTTTCAGCTTGGTTAGGATGAAAAATGATTTATCTACATAAGGCTCCTAAGATGTCAACTTTCCCATCCGTCTGCCCACCATTTTCTTCCTGTAAAATCATCTACAATACTGTCCACATGGCCTTTAGAAAATACAATTTCTTTCTTTATTTTAGCTCAAGGCAACCACCCTACCTTGAGCCAAGCCCCACTTCCAAAGCCACTTTCTAGAAGTTGGGAACCCTGTCTTTCACATAACAATATAGTAATATATTTTGAACCACAATCGACATGCAAACTCAAGATATAGAAATCAATCTATGAGCAAAAGTGTTCTGTTATTCTGTCTCCAAAAATAGTCAGAAAGGCACAGTACACCCTACAAAAAAAGAAATGTCAGCAGTGAGAGTTCAGCACAAACAGGCTAGCCCTTCCTGAATGCTGGGGAGGGAGGGCTGAGCTGGGGACTGGGGGAGGACTGAGGTGGGGAGGAGAGGGAGGGCTGAGCTAAGGAGCCATGGCAGCTTCCCTGTCCTGCTTTTATTGTCACATTCTGTAGAATGGCTGACAGATAATCACCACAGGATTTCGTCCTGACAGAACCATCACTGGCAATCTTCTCTGTTCTGGAAGAAGTAAGTCACTAGGTCACTAAGTCACCTCTGAAGAAGGTGATCTATTGATCTGTGTGGATTCCTTTCTACTGCTTCTCTATTGAAGAATTTGCAGAGACTGAAACATAAATATTACTTTCACATAGCAATGACTTTTTTTTTTTGCCAGTCCTGGGCTTGAGCTCAGGGCCTGAGCCCTGTCCTTGGGCTTTCTCAAGGCTGGAGCTCCACCACTTGAGCCACAGCACCACTTCTGGCCTTTTTCTATGTCTGTGGTACCGAGGAATCTTTGTGCATGATGACTTTTTAAAAAATCACCAAGTTGAAATATTTTTTAGCACGTAGATGAGTGGCTGTTTTGCTTCATTCACGACAGGCATTCTTTTAGTATTGATAAAAATATGTGACTATTTAAACAGCCCACTCCAATCTGTATTTGATATTACTACTCTTCCCAATCGTCACATCAGCCAGCTCCCAGCTTCTGAGTGCAGCCATGAACTCCCCGCCACCTCCCTCTGCAGATGCACTCCTGCCACGTCTGCCCTCGAGACCCTGGAACTTCTCATCCTCCTGCCTACTTTCCTCCCACCACCTCCATGCTGTTCTGACTTCGTTGCTTGGGTTCCCTTCTCCCTCCTCATTTCCGTGGCTTGGTCTCAAATGCCGTTTCCTTCTTGTCTCTACTAGTAAGGCTATGATATTGTGTTGTACCTAATGTACTAGAAATTTTTTTATTTTATATTTTGTGATTCATGGGGCTTGAACTTGGCCTGGGCACTGTTCCTGAGCTCTTCAGCTCAAGGCTACCACCCTACCCTTGAGCCAATCCCCACTTCCCATTTTCTAGAGGTTCATTGAAGTCTCAGGTCCTTTTGTGCCTGGGCTGGCTTTGAACCTTGATCCTCAGATCTCAGCCTTCTGAGTAGCTAGGATGACAGGAGAGAGCCACTGGGCCTGGCTTAGAAATTCTTTATCCATTGAAAAATCTTTCCTGATTTCCACATTATAACATAAGCTTAGTACTTTGCTTGGGTAGCTAAGAGGCCTTCAGGTACCATTTTAAAAACAGGTCTGCATTCCTCTTCTCAAAAGGTTGTCAGTCTCCTCTACATAGTTTGATGGCAACTGCATCACACTGGCCGACTAAGCAGAAAGGACTCCAGTCATTCTGAAGTCTTCTCCAGGTCCCACGCCATACTCAGAGCTCCACTGCATCTCCCTAGATCTGATCCCACCACCAAACGTCGCTGGATCTCCCAAGATCTAACAAAACCACCAGCAAACTTCACTGGATCCCTGGCTCTCCTGCTGAAAGCACCAGTGAGTGTCTCTTACTTTAAACCTTGAGTTTCTTCTGCTAGCCCCTGAGGCTCAGCAGAGCCATCTAGATCACAGGAAAAGCATCCAAACTGAGCTCTGAGCAACATCATGGCCCTTTTGCAGGCCCTCCTCAACACGGACAGCGATCTCCTAAAGTCTGGAGTGTCTCTTGTAGAAGTGGCCTGTCTCTCCTCACCTCACCTGGAGCAGTGGCCGCAGTCCTCAGAGGCCCACAGAATACGCTGTGGCCCAATCAGCTTCCTCTGCGTTTACTCAACTTCAACCAAAGAGGCGAAGCCCTAATAAGCCTTTACATTTTCCTTTTAACGTGTTCGTGTGACTTCCAAGTTTTCCGGGATGGATATGTACTTTTATGATCACAAATGCGTGTTATTACATGACTAATCCTGTCCACGGGCATGTTTTAGAATCAACATACTTTATCGATGTAAACAGCGTCCAGGGAAAATGTGTTACTTACCAGTGTCACTCCTTCATTGTTTTTCTCATTCACATTTCCTCCTGACGATAAGAAGTGTTTGACATCTGTTAACATAGTCATTGGTCTCTGGAGCTTCATCTGGTGCAGCGAAGTCAGATCTACTCCTGGGGGAGAGAGAATTGCTCAGTACTCATGCAGAGTGCTGTCCAACAGGAGGGGACCAGATCAAGCTGACCACGTGTCCTGGCACCAACTCCTTCTTCTCTTGTGGGCTCTCATTCCTACAGCCAACAATTGTCTCTCTTTGTGTGGACTCTATTCCTAACCAGATTTTAGTCTTTAGGGGAAAAAAATCTAGTATCAATCATATTCTAAAACTACCAGGCGGTGCCAAGTTTGGAGGTTTTCCAGGAATATCTATTCTGATATAAAAGATTGATACACGCTCATCGACGTTGTTTAAACTACTTAAATTGCATTGGGCTGTCACTTTTTCTTACTCATTTTTTTTTCTGGCCCAAATGGTCAATCCTAAAAGAAATATTATGTACTAGAGAATGCATTTTAGTGTAAACAGAACAGAATATTGAATATCCACAGTAGTTAACAGCAATACTGGGCCCAAATTACTTTCTTTGCTTTGGTAAATATGCCAGAGCTATGGGAGTGGTTGGCATTGGGATTGCTCTGAGATCCAGGCTGGAGAATTCTCTGGGCTATCTCTGAGATATTCCTGACCAAAACAATTTCAAAATAAAAGAATTAAAGGGTACTACCACCGAGTACTTCATGATCATGCACATTAAGAAAGGTAAGTGGCACTGGTCTTTTGTTTAAATTGTAATTAACAGAAGGGTTACAGTTATATTCGCCAGATAGAAGGTATATTACTTCACACACATTGATATTGCTTCTCATGTTTTTGTCCCCATTTCCTTCCCCCAACTCCCTCCCCTCATTTTGTTTTCCCCCTTTCTCTTTCCTATTTCAAATTAACAAATAATCGTATATACAATGTACCATATAACAAGGTAAGATACTATAACAATATGAGAATAACCAAGGGATAACAAAAGAAATGAGAAATCACATAGTACATTAAGAACAACAATAACACATTTTATGGCTCTTGTTTCCATGTCCTGGAGATCATTGATTTAGCCTCATCCTATATGACCTTGTGTACCTAGGTTTTGAGCTATTGTAATCCTCTGCTAGGAGAGCCCAAGGTTGGTACTAATTATTACGAACGAAGGAAGCCATTGAGCCTAAGTTCCTTTGAGTCTGGCTTACTTCACTTAATATGATCTTTTCTAAGTCTTTCTATTTCCTAACAAATGGGGCGATGTGGTTCTTTCTGACAGCAGCATAGAATTCCATTGTGTACAAATACTACATCTTGTTGATCCACTCATCCACTGAGGGGCATCTGGCTTGGTTCCATGTCTTTGCTATGGTAAATAGCACTTGGTCTTCCTTGAGTGACACAGAGGGCTCACATATGCTATCCTCTCACTCTCATTAGCATTTCTTTCAACCTGAAATTTTATGATAGCTTAACCTCAGGGGTAGTTTGTATCTCCTCATTTATCTATCCTCTGTTCCTGGCTTGACTCCTAGACCAAGCAGAGAGAAATAATTGTGTTTCCAAGTGAAGGAGAAGCTCGATGACTACAAATACTGAAGCTGGTGACCGAAGGCCAGTGGCAGAGGTGCTGCAGGAACGGGTGGAGGTAACTGCAGAGCTGACAGTGATGTCGGCACCGAGGTGGTGACGGCAGAGACGGTGTGGCAGAGGAGATGACAGGAAGGTGACGATGGCAATGACGAGGGTAGAAATGCTGTGATTGCCCTGCTGATCACAGCGTAGTGACAATCCTGGTGGTGGTGGTGACAGTAATGACGCTGGTGATGGTGGTGGTGAAGATGAGGCGATCGTGGTGGTCATGTAGTGATCGCGTGACAGTGATGATAATGGACGTGATGAGGAGGACAATGAGGACAGCGACGATGATGTTGGTAATTGTGATGAGGACAGACATGGTGATGAGGAGGAGGAGGAAGAGGAGGAGGAAGAGAAGGAGGAAAAGGGAGGGGGAGGGGAGAAGGGAGGAGGAGGACAAGGAAGGGGAGGAGGGGGAGGAAGGGGAGAGGAGGGAGGAGGGGAGGAGGGGGGAGGGAGAGGGTGTTGATGAGGCCGGATGCTGCTGCTGATGTAGATACGAGTGGCAATGGTAATGACAGCTCCAAGTGTTCTCTGTGAACAAGCCACTCTCCCAGCCCGTTCCGTGTCCTATGGGAATGAACTGTGCTGCCTGGCACACAGCATCCAAGCACAATGCCCGGGTTGACACTCCTGCTGTGCCTCGGCTGTGGTTTGCATCCTCAACTTTTGGCACATCTTCTACCTAGGATTAATACCACCGGTCAGCGAGTCAAGCAGCGACACAGACAAGAGGGTGGCGCTGCTGTTACACGGCTCACAGTCTGTCCTGAGCCCAGCTGCCCGGAGCATGCTAGCTTTTGCTCTCATTGTCCCTGTAGAGTTCTCCACACCTGCTTGGTCTATGTTCACCTTCGGGGATGGGGGTGGACGGCGGGGTGGGGGGATGTGGAAGGGGGCCGGGGGAAGTAGAGGAGTCACCTGGCTGGCATTTGTCACTATCCAGCTTTACTGCCATATGCATGTGGCTTGTGTGTGTGGTCCCAGTGGGCGGGCAAGCCATCGTTTGCCTGGGTGGACAGGTCTCACGTCAGGAGTTGGCATGAGGGTGAGCTGTTTCAGGAAGTACTCAAGATCCGTGGTGATGAGCCACCCCTCTCCTCGCCCCGGTCAGGGCCATGGCTGCCTCTCATCCGGGTCCTGCTGTGCAATGACGACTCAAGGCCAAAGGAAATATGTGAATCATGCATGCTGCCTTCTTCCTCAGCGCTGGTCCTCATGTGCCATCCCAGAGGAACCAGCAGATGGATTTCCTTACTAGAGGAGTTTGAGGTCTGCTACACCAATTAAAACTATCACGCTATTCCCCTTCTGAGTGGATAGTGTTTGACATGAAATTAAATTGTGTGTGTGTGTGTGTGTGTACACGCATGCACGTGCTCCTCTCTTACGGCTTGGACTCAGGCCCTGGGTGCTGTCCCTGCTTTTGTTGTTATTGTTGTTGTTTGTACTCAAGGCTACCACTTGGGCCACTGCTCCATTTCCAGCTTTTGGGGTGATTAATTGGCGATAAAAGTCTCACAGACTTTACTGACTTTGAATATAATTTTCAGATCTCAGCCTTCGGAGTAGCTGAGATGATAGGTATAAGCCATCAGCTCCTGGCTTTAAGTTTTCAAAATAATATTTCTTGAATATCAGCAGTCAATTTTACACCAGAAATATCAGAAGCAGCTAATATCACCTCACTTTGCTCCACTGCATAACATTGCAATGTATGTTGCAAATTGTATGTATCATTTTGGGACATTATTTAAGCATGTAATTAAAATTAAACTTTTTTTCTAAGAAATTGTCATTATTACATTCTTTTTGGAAAAAAAAAATTAACCCCAGGCCTGCTTAGATTTATTGTTTTAAGAAAAATCTGCCATTCCTTTTCACTTAGGTTGGAAGAAATAAAATCATTCACCTGGAATTCCTCAGTGGTTAAATGTGATGCTGTTGCTACACTGCCTTATTGCACTTGGTAATAATTAAAGCTGACATTCTGTTAAGAGCTCAAGTAGGTCTGAACCAGTCAACTTTCTTTGACTCTCCTCTGAAGGAGGCTGTTTTCATTGTTTGGGGTTCACCACACCCTCTGTACCATGACTAGGGTTGTACTATAAAGCCCTGAGGTAAACGTCCCCAAAGGGTCAACGGTCCTTTCTCCACAGTTCCTTCACACCTGCCCTGAGCCAGCTTCCTGTGAGTCACAGATGCCATGGCTGGCATGCTGAAAGCTACCGGTTTCCTTCCCCCAACCTCGGGCTAGTGTGCTGTTACTGCTCTGCATGGCCTTTCTGAAATGACCACAGGGTAAGCCGTCACCTTCCTCTTTACAGTGTACGGTATACCGTGTCTTGATTTTATTCGTCACTTTGCTTCTGTGTCATCCTAGGGTACATGTGAAACACCTCATAAGAAGCAGAGCTTGGGAGCTCTTTGGAATTGACCATGAGAGGATGTGGATTGGGACTGTATCATGCATTTCTTTACCTCAGAGGATGAGACTGCACAGGGGGAATTCTCTAATCGACAGAGGCAGGCAGACACCTGTAGTGGTGGGCAGACAAAAGGTCCCCCGGTGGGTGGGGAATGAACACATGCCCTCCACAGGAATCTGCTCCTGAACCTGAACCACGGGCAATCCTGGGGATTCCCTCGGGAATTCGGCTTGTCCAAACCCACATTGGTGTGAATCTGAAAAGGACCACATTCCTTTCAACAAAAGAAATGCAGGAGATTGTCTAAACTCATTCATGGGGCCCCCTGAAGGATGACAATGAGTTACAGAATGGTTGGGTTACAGTGGCAAGCTCTGGACGCAACACACTTACCCAAACAAGAAAGAGCACCGTGTTACCTCGGGCAGGAACAGCGAGATCAGTGAGGGAAGGGCTCACAGTGGAGAGGTATCCAGGACGGGGACTCTGGGGCTTGGTGACAACTGGACAGGATGTATTAGGGCAAGCATATGTTCTGATGCTAGCCTTTCATACTTTAATGGAAAGAGAGTGGACACAGAGTGTGAAGGGGCACTTTCACACTGGACGTGCTACTTCAAATCATCTGACCTCCAAGTCAAGATGCATAATAAGAATTTGCCCACACACGCTAAAGGTCTTCCACAATAATAAAGCCATAGTGAGAATCCTGGGAGCCAGGGTCCATTACAAAATGAGCAGAAGAGTGGGATGACCCAGCAGTCCCGCAGAGAGGGAAAGACGGGTGGATCCCCAGTAAAGCTGGCATTCAAAGCCTGAGAAAAAGGGAACGTGGAAAGAAGCTCATTGAGGAGGAAGGAAGACCTCAGAACGACCACCAGAGAGTGGGTGGCTAAGGCTGATGACCGCTGGACAGACATGAGGTGCTAAGGAGAAGAAGGAAACAGTCCTGGTACACAGAGTCTTAGTGGGAAGAAAGCCATGTGGCAGCAGTTTCTGGGGCGTTCCCAGTGGATAGGAATGTCAATGGCAGAGTAATGGGGTCCTCAGAGGGCCTTGCAGTCAGTGGGCAGGGACGTGCACAGTTGGTGAAGTACCAGCTTTGACGGGGGCCCAGGTATGGGGTATGCATGTGTATACATATGCACACAGGTGCATACGTGTATATTTGTGAATATGTCACACACACACACACACACACACATGCACGTGTACACACACGCTGATCCTCTGTCCTCACTACTTTCTTCCCCATGTGCCTCATTGCAGGATGAATGGCCGTGTCCGTACACTGGCTGGCTTGCCTTGCACAGGAGGTCTGACACCCATCGAAGGCTCAATCAGCCCTTCTGGCCTGGCCCAGTTCACATCCCAGAAGCCTAGGTGGGGAGCCGAGGTTCACCGCTCTGCCCAGGCTCACCACGTAAGCGGGAGTGGCGATCCCTCAGGACCCGTGACTAGCCATCTTCCACACAATCAGCTGGTCCAGGCCCTCACCTGCTCCCCCTGCCACCTGCGCCCTGGTGTCTGTCACAGCAGACAGCATGGCATCTGCCTGATTTGCAGCAGCGTGAGGCAGATGGTAAGGATGCAAGTCCTGCCACCACCCAGACCCAACAACATAGGGCTGAAGTACCAAGGGCCAAAGAACAATTTGCATTATGAGGCATGCGTGAGGACATCAGCCTAACTGCTACGGTAGAGAACTCCAGACGTGCTCCAGAGGGAGGGCCAGGGGGCGTTTACACAGAACGGGCAGGGGCAGGACGGGGAACCACAGATGCAGAAAAGGACCCGGCAGGAAGGCAGAGGAGGGCAG
Source organism: Megascapheus bottae (assembly GCF_031878675.1). NCBI lineage: Eukaryota > Metazoa > Chordata > Mammalia > Rodentia > Geomyidae > Megascapheus > Megascapheus bottae. The sequence goes on from NC_143519.1 coordinate 3,060,926, forward strand.
AGGCAGGAAACAGCCCGGGGCGGACTGCAGTATGGACAAAAGGAAAATGGAATTGAAAACTGTAAAGATATTGAGTTTCTTACAACCCAGTGATGACCGCGACACTCGTGACAGATGTTTCTCTTAGCCAGTCAGAGTCGGGAGGGTCCTCTTGCTTTTCTCCCTCTTATTTTTAAAGTCAGCCTTCCACAGCAGGAACTCACCTATTTGAGGCTTTACCTTGGCTAAATACTATCAGCCATGCACAGACCAATATTTCCTACCAAACAAAAGGTTCTACTGAGTTGGAAAGCTGTCTAAGGATGTTGATGTCTTGGTTAACAGATATTCAATCTTCTTTTCTAAGAGGAAACACTTATGACTATGGCTTTTGGAAATTCAGATCAATAAGAAAAGCAGAAAACACTCCTAAAACTAGCTCACTGAGGAGGCACAACCACACTATTTTGATGTGACAGCCGGAAAGGACAAGAAGTACAGAGTTAAGGTGCCCAGCTTGATGTGTTTCCAGCACAATCTGTCATAAAAGTCCCTTTGCTCACCTAGCATGCACTGGGTTCGGTTCCTCAGTACCACATACACAGAAAAAGCCAGAGTGGTGCTGAGGCTCAAGTGATAGAGCACAAGACTGGAGAAAGCCCAAGCATAATGCCCCAGCCCTGAGTTCAAGCAATAGAACTGGCAAAAAAATTCCTTTTTTTCCTTCTTTATTATGATTATGGTCATGATTATTATACAGCAATTGTTGGAGCTTTTTTGGCAATAAGAAACCTTCACTGCTTCTTACGTTGTTAATCTCATGGCTGGCTTTTCAGCTTCTCACCAACCTCATATCCATCAAGACAAGAGCCTTCTTCCTTTTTATGAATTCATGACTGCCAAGTACCAACTATTATTTTAAGCCCTCCTAATACAGCTGGGCGAGTGGAGGAGATAAAGCAGACAGGGTACAGGAGGAGGAAGGAAGAGCATCCCTCAGGGGAGAGAAGAGAAGATTCACTGGGCCACAGCCTCTACCCTTTCCCTCTGGCCAGCGTCACCTCTGTAACCTCACCAGCAGGGGAAGGGAGGAGAGTGGCTCTTCCTTTCCTTGCCATGCTGCACCCCAGGCCTCCTACTCTCTCACCACTGGCAGAGCTGACACGAATTTCCTGCTGGCTGTGTAATGGGCTCCCCTGCCTTTCTCAGCCACCTGTCGGGCTAACACCATGACAAGCGTGCTTTCTTCGGAGGGTGCTAAGCCTCACAAAGCTGGCGGTGGCACCACCCCACACATGTGGCTCGGTTTAGGATACCACTGCCTTACCATTCGACAGGGGCCACACGCTTCACGGAGAGAACACTGGCGATGGCCTCCTTCCCGTGACCTCAAAATTCACCTGTGCTGCTTCCCTTCCCTTCCTGACTAGACCACAGTTACACAGTCCTGCTAACCACACACCGCAGATGCGGCTCACTTCCCCTCCCAGGCTGCGAGGTTTCTGCTGGCTCGTAGAAAGCTGCCTGGACTGCTTCACAATGCAAGGCCACAGTGGGAAGGGAGGACAGAGGGCTCCATCCGCTGACCACAGAGGGAACGCCAGTATGAGCGCATAGCCACCTACCTGTTAAGATGCATAGGTCTCCTAGTTCAAAGGTGTGTGTTTATATCTAGGATTTTATGTATTTATTTTTCCCCACTAAGCGTCCACCTACCATTTTCATCCAGATAGGTCAACAGGACGGAGCTGGATTCCGTCCCTTCCAGAGCGTAATCGAGGGGGATATTCCCGTTGACGTCTTGGAGAAGGACATTGGCCCCAGCCTGTGGGAAAAAAGTTAAAACAGTATTATATACACCATTAAGATAAAAAGCAGAAGCTTAGCTTCATTTCAGCCCTGACTGGGGAACCTTAAGGGAAACCTTAAAGGCTTATGGAGGAACTCGGAATCATTTTTAAGGGACACAGGCTTGCAAAGCACTCCAGAGCTTCCGAGCCATGGCTGCCCCTCCATCCTGCTGCTCCAAGTAGAGGCAAAGCCCTGTGCCGCCTGCCGCTCTGTCCTGTCCCTGCTCTTATGCAGTGGGCACGTCCCACCTCTTCAGAACATCTGAGCTGTGAATCCTCAGGAACAATCCCAGATCACACCGAGCTTCCCTCGCCTCACCTGTAAAATATTTAGGTTCCGAGCCGGGGGCCTGGCCTCGTAGTAGATCACTTGCCTCACATGCACAAAGTCCTGGGTTCAATTCCTCGGTATCACATACACAGAAAAAGCCAGGAGTGGTGCCGTGGCTCATTCAGTAGAACACTAGCCTTGAAAAAGCTCAAGGACAGTGTCCAGGCCCTGAGTTCAAGCCCCAGAACTGGCAAAAACAGTTTAGATTCTTTATTCTCAAACACTTCAAAGTGACTTAATGTTTATGCGAATGGTTCATAATGTTCTCTGATGAAAAGCTAAACCTGTGTCCACTAAGGGACTGATTATATGAATTAAAACCAGAGAGATATTTTGGGTAGCACTTCTGGGAACTTTTGTGCTCATAGCCCCTCTGTACATCCAGTTTAGATACAAGGAAAACTTGCCATTAACTCTTTGTTTATTTACTTTTATTTTAATGTATAAAGGGGTTACAGTTATATTCTCCAGATAGAAGGTGCATTAATTTTCCCACATTGATACCCCTTCTCATACGTTTGTCCCCATTTCCCTCCTTCCACCCCCTCCCCTCATCTTGTTTTCCTCTCTCTCCTTTCCTATTTCAAATAAACATATATATATATATATATATATATATATACTAGGTGACAAAGTCAGATACTGTAACAATATGAGATTAACCAAAGGACAACACAAGAGAAGAGAAATAACATAGTACATAAATTAAGAACATAAAGAACAACAGTCACTCATAATTAAGCTCTTGTTTCCATGTCCTGGAGATCCGTTAATTTGGCCTCATCCTATATGGCCTTATGTATCTAGGGTTTGAGCTATTGTCAGCCTCTGCTAGGAGAGTCCTAGGTTTGTGCTAATTATGACAAATGAGGGAAACGGTTGAGCCTATGTTCCTTTGGGTGTGGCTTACGTTTAATATAATTTTTTCTAAGGCATTAACTCTTAGGAACTGGTCGTGTGAATCATCTCCACTGTCCATTGTTCTTTACTGAGCCTTCCCCTGCCCCCACCCCTTTCCCAGTTTATGCACATGGCTGGGCTCTCTTCTATAGCAGCAGGGGATGAACATACACTCCAGGACAGCCTGCCCTTAACATGTCTTTTGCCTGTATTCCTCCAAATTCTCTTGCTCGCATAAGTAGCTAATACCTTTTCAAAAGTTCAACATTATCTTCAGTCCACTTGGTTAAAATAACTGGTGGAATAGTGAAGATATGGAACCAACCCAGATGCCCCTCAGTAGATGAGTGGATCGACAAAATGTGGCATTTATACACAGTGGAATTCTATGCTGCTGTCAGAAAGACCGACATCGCCCCATTTGTAAGGAAATGGAAAGACTTGTAAGCCAAAGGACCATGACTATAAATGAAAATCAAGGAAGGAAGGAAGGAAGGGAGGGAGGGAGGGAGGGAGGGAGGGGAGAGAAAGAAGAGAAGGGAATGCTGATATGAAGAGAAGCAGAGGAGGGGAGGACAGAGTTGACATTCCAACCGCTGGCCTTTGGAAAATTTTATTAGAGTATGCTTGTGAGTTCTCTTTGCACTCTCCCTGCACCTGACAATCCATCCCTCAGGTCTTTCACTCCATTCCGGATGCCTGTGGCTTCTAGTTCATTCTGTACTCAGAGTTCTTCGTGCTTTCCCTCAAGCCTTAGGCTTCCTGTGTCCTACTGTGAAGGAGATAGGCGCTCCCTTAGGAATACAGCAGGCCTATGTCACACACTCGCCTACAGAACTTGTACTTGGAGATAATGCCTTGACATAAAAGGGCGGGCGTAAAATGAAGACTGGAGACTCCTTGGCAGGCTGCACTGAAACACCTTGGCATGGGGGCTTTTGCTATTTCTCCAGTGATGTATGGGAACTTAGACAAGTTCTAAAGGCAAAACCTGCCCCTCTGGGCCCAGGGGATCCGAGACTCATTTCTGCACTGACACACAGACCCTGAGAAGTGGGGGAGCCCCTCCTCCACCACTGGGCACAGCAAGACTCCTGTTCCATGGCAGGAACAGAGAGTATGCATCCAGAATGAGCCAGAAGAGCCAGTCATCTTACAGCACCGAAAAGTGGCCCCGAGGCTCCTGACTTCTCCCAGGAACACGGGTGTGCCATGTTCTACCATTCTGCATGACCTAACACTATGAAAGATGCTTTGTTACTCTGCTTCAGGATCACTGAGAATGTCATCAATATGATTCCAAGCTGGGATTTTGTTTTATTTGCCCACATATATCAAAAGTAAATGTATGGGATGGGGGTGTCTTGCTCTGAGCATTTGATGGGATGTCTGCTTACATTATTGTAGGAAGCGAGACAATGCACAAGGGTTCATACTTCAAAATAAGTCTTCAGAGTACAGAACAAGCCTAAAGTTCCATGGAAGAAGAAGAATAGCTTCAGGAATTACATTTTACAAAGCTTAAACATCATTCTAAAATCAATGAATGCAAAACTTATAAAAAATATGACTGAATAGCCCCTTTATCTTCTTTTTTTTTTGCTTTGTAGCCCAGTCAGGCCTTAAACTCACCACTGTCCAGCTCAGCCTCTAAATCCTATGTACTGGTTGTCCTTACTGGATTTACAGACACATAATAGCAATTTTCAGCTCCAAATACTATGTACTGGCTGTCCTCGCTGGCCTTACAGGCATACAACAGGCACAGGTTGTCATCCTTCGCCTGGGTTTCTCTGAGAGAATAGCTTTTAAATGAGGAACAACTTCACCATTTGCACACCCATTTCTATGGTGCGTGGTACTGAAGCCCGGCCTTGACCTTGTAAGCCCAGCCTTGACCTGCAACTCACGACTAGCAAAAGCCTTTCATTCTTGCAATATAGATGAAGGGAACTTCATAATTTGCTCCTGTTTGCATCAGGGGAGGGAAAGCACTACACGTGACACATGAAAAATGAACACCCAGCCCTCCATCGGAGTTGCAGTTGAGGCCTTGATTTCGCCTACTGAGCACTTAACTGTAGAAACTACAGTGACTCTAGCTGTTAATGGTTTCACTGGGTAACAATTCTAGAAGACATTAATGCTGACCTGCCAATAAAAGGATTGAATGGGATGGTAATGAAGGAAGGCCACTCTTGTATACGAGGAGTCTTTCTGGCAGCTCTTTCCCCTGCTGCAAGCTGAACGAGTGGTACACAGCACAGCTTTATTCATGCTGTGAGCTGGCTTGCTTCCCCTGCAGATGTGAGATTGAAGCCGCAAGTCCAGTGCCAGTGATTGTGACCTTATTTGGGGATAGGGTCACTGCAGAGGTCCAAGTGGTGTTACGAGTTCCCTTAGTTCAGTTTGACCGAGGTACTTACGAGGAGCAAAGCAATACAATATAGGTAAGACAGCTACAGGACGATAGATACAGAGATTGGGGTGATAGCTATCTCAAGAGAAGATGCGCCCGGGGTGTTGAAGCATTGGAGAGGGCAGGAAAAGCCTCCCTCCTGAGCAGAGAGGGCATCTGAACATGCTGACATCCTGACGGAGGGCTTCCTGGATCTAGAAGTGGAGAAAAGTCAGTATTTGTTGTCTCAAGCCACCATCGGTATACTTTCTCATGAAAACCCTGGGTAGCAAACACAGTACCCTTTCCCACAGAGTGGGTCGAATACTTCTATCTCTTCCCAAGTCCCGTGTTGAGTCACCATCTATCTACACACTGGAGCTGTCCAGGTCTGACCTCTAGGATGGAGCTTTCATGATTGGTACAGAGCCTGGGGGGAGAAAAACATGGGAAGGGGTACGAATGTTCAAGAAGTAATGTACGCATTTCCCAACAAATGCCACTGTAACCCCTCGATTTTTTACCCTGACAATAAAGAAACCAAAGAATAGACGGCCATCAGGAGAGGGAGCGGAAGTACCACTAAAGGATCGCTATGGACAACTCTACTGACGCAGTTTACACCCGAGATCAAACTGGACAATTTCCTCAAGAAGTACACCACCTAAAATGCCTATATCTATTTGATGAATTGCATTTATGAGAAGAACCCTCCCAAAGCCCTGGGCGTAGACAGAAAACATATACCCTAGAGAAGAGATTCCCCCAATTAAATTAATACCAATGGCATAACACTGTTGAGGTGTTTAAGAGAGTTGGCCTTCGTTTGGGAGTCTGCCTGTGCATAAGTACCCCAGGAATACCTCACCTGGGTGGTTTACTGCTCTTTCGACAAGCCCTGCTCCCCCTGGCTTTGCACCTCCTGCTCTATCTACACATTTTGTTGGTGGCTAGAATTCATTCATCTCTAAATGTTTTCCCTCTCCACTTTATCCTATTACAGCTACCTTGTTCAATTCTTGTTCCTCAAAGGAATTAATATCACTTTTCAGTGTTTTAATCTGTAAATACACATGGATTTACAGACTCACTTCACCCTCCTACACTGCAATCCCCACGGAAGAAACATTAAATTCACATGCACTAGCGCTGCGCCTAGTACAACATGCAATGTGTCTGACAGAGACATTTTTCAACCTCATGCCTCCATGTCTGAGGCCTGTGAATTGTGTGTGTGTCTGGGCTGAGTCATGCCAGCTAAAAGCCTCAAGTAGTCGGGGGAAACTGAGAGCAGGCTGTCTACCGGCAGAGGTCAGCACAGTGACCTGCAATGCCATGAGGGAATTAGGCTTGACAAAGAAGGACTCTAGGGACTGACCATGCTCTGGCATCTGAGTCTCCTCCCAGAGAAGGCTGAGCTTCCAGCCATCCCCGTCCCAGCCTGGAGAGGGAGCAGGGTCTTCAGTTAGAGCGGATTTTCCACATTAAAAATCATTGTGAGGGCCGGGAGTTTGGCCTAGTGGTTAAAGTGCTTGCTTAGCGTGCATGAAGACCCGGGTTCGATTCCTCGGTACCACATAAGTAGAAAAAAGCCAGAAGTGGTGCTCAGGCCCTGAGCTCAAGTCCAGGACTGGCCAAAAAAAAAATCATTGTGAGCTTTTAATAACCACAAATTTTCATGGTAATAAAATTTAAAAGCTTTATTACAACCATTAAAAATTTTATGACAGCTGAATAATATGTGCACACATTGGTATGTCTCCTTCTAATGTGCCCAAGTTCAGTGATTCTTCTTCTGTTGGGAGGACAGAAACATTTATGTGCTCCACTGCTGTTGTGCTAAACCACTCAGTGCTCACAGAGGAAAGCACAGCTAACTCTGGATTGGCTCTAACTGCTGGGCATGAGATGCTTTAGTGGTCATGTGGACAGGGCTAAAGTGAAGGAGAACAGGCCGATGGCAGTGTGAGAACCTCTGATCCCTACACACACACACACACACACACACACACACACACAGGACCAATGAGAACCTCCAATTCCCCCTCCCACATGGAGGACCAAAGGTCACTTCACAGTTACTAGAACAAGAGGAGTGCAAACTCCCCCCCCCCCCCCCCCCGCCCCAGGGCCACCTGAAAGAACTGGAAATCACTATACCTCGGACAAAAACCAGAGGGTGGCACAGATGTGCTTCCAACAACCCTTGGAAACAAGCTAGCTTAGCTTTTTTTTTTTTTTTTTTGGTCATGGGCCTGGGCACTGTCCCTGAGCTCTTCAGCTCAAGGCTACCGCCCTACCCCTGGAACCACAGCCCCACTTCCCATTTTCTAGTGATAAGAGTCTCGTGTGCTTTAGTGTCGGGCTGGCTTTGAACCTTGATCCTCAGCTCTCAGCCTCCTGAGTAGCTAAGATTACAGGCGTGAGCTACTGCACCAAGCACAAGCTAGCTTTTTCGAGGGAAAGCTAAACTGAACAGAAACACTGGCATGCACAATGCTATTTACTGCTATCAGTCTAAAATATTGTCATAGAGTAGTGAAATAAGTAATTAAACATTAGATTCTTGTCTGCATTCTCATCCTCTTCTCTTGCTTTTTCTCCCCTTTCCCCTTGACCCCAGCCCACCCCTTGAGCACATGCTTCCAGGGGTTTGATTTTTGCCTTTCTAAGGAATTATCTAGGTTGGTTTCTCTTTTTTTAAAAAAATTGTATTTTCTTGTCTAGCCTACAAAATTTAGAAGAGTAAGGGAGTTGGGTTGGGAGGGATGAGTGAGAACGTTGAAAGAAGTAACAGGGATCGAGATATATTGTGTTCATAAACTGCTTTGCTAAATGGAAACGCCTTTGTACAACTGCTTAAAGATACAAATAACAATAATAACGTGTCATATGAGGAAAAAACGAAAGTATAATAAAGTAGACTTCTTAATTACTGTTCTCCATATGATAAAAATACCGATCAGTGGGAACAAAGCCTGGATACATGCAGGTTTCTGAGCATGCTCCCAAGCTGTAAGCAGCATGGTCACTGTGCACTGCTCTGCCTGTGCAGACTGGGGAGGGACAGACGGGAGGAATCAGAACACATTCAGTGGTGTCCACGAGTATTTCCGTGTGACCAAGCCATTTGTCATTCTTAACTTGTATTCTTTATTTATTAACAGTCTTCCAATTTCTTTTACAATGTACACATTACATTTTAGTAGGAATTATCTTTACGAAATAAAGTACGAATAAAACCATGGTTGAGACAAAACACAGTATCTAGACTGCTCAACTCCAGCTTCACATCTACGAAATCCAGTGATAAGCGGGAAACCTTCAGACAAATGAATGATCATCTGGGGAGCTAGCATTTGAATCAATTAATAGCTATGATGTAATTAAAGGTCAATCATCCAATTAAAAGATACAATTTCACAAGGAAGCCTACTGAGTGTTTCTGAGACAAAGTGAAGAGGAGAGAGCCTGGGCTAAGGAAGGATAAGGAGCCCACATGGTCAGAGAGAGTGGAACAGATTCCATGCCCCTCAGGTCACAGTTCCTAACGAGCCAGGCGTTTCCTCTGCACAGCAGCTCTGTGAGCGCCACACGTAAGTGGTTGGTAAATATTTATCGACCGAAGCCTCGCACAAAACCAGCCTATGCCCTGCACCACATTAATCATTCATTTAATTATTCTCCCAAAGCAGCTTGTTTGCTTTGCTGGTGAAAAAGCATGTTTTGTTACTCTAAAGATTTCATATCTGTTATGAGAAAATACAGCTTTTTCCAGGCTTGCTTATCAGCAAACTGAACATGAGGGCAGTTGGTATTTTCTATCCCTTAATGTCTCTCCTAAGGGTCTGGAGATGTGATTTATCTCTGGGAACGCTTCAGATATAATATTAGGGCAGCCATAACACAAGGAGGAGATGGGAGACCCCCATGCCTCCATGGCAGGGCAGAGAAAGAGGGGCCTTGGAGAGAGGCCTTCCAGGGAGGAGGGAAAGACCTTAGACTTAGATTATTCTCCATTTTCTCACCATGAAGAAGAAGAATCCAGTGACACAAGTGAGCAGATTCTGTGGAAGGGGGGGGGAGAGACAGGAGAAACTACAAGGGGGACACAGGAAATTGTAGACAAGCAATAGAGGTGGATGGAACAGGCCTTGGGGACAGATAGCCAGCTCTCCTGGCTGGGGTGGTCAACCAAAACCACAGGGGAAATTACAGTGTGGCTGAAGGACTGTGAGACGCAGCTTTGGGCAAAAGCAGCTGCAAACCTCCCTGACAACTGAGGGACTGGGGAAGCAGGGACTGGTCTGCTTTGAGAAGCTCTGAGTAGAACAAGGACTTTGTCTCCCATGACCCAAGGAACAACAGAAAGCTCAGCTGCCCCCCTGCTGGGGTTTCCTGTGGAGCTCAGGGATCAGCCGTGCATCCTGAAAGCACACCTCTGCTCCGGGATCGGCTATGCATCCTGAAAGCACACCTCCACTCGGGGATGCACATACAGAACAAGTCTGCATTTGGCACTAGCCATGGATGTACAGGAAACAAAGTAAGAGGAAAACACACTTGAGGGGCTGGGAGCATAGCCTAGTGATAGAGTGCTCAGTTAACATGCATGAAGCCCTGGGTTCGATTCCCTGGTACCACAAACTCAGAAAAAGCCAGAAGTGGCGCTGTGGCTCAAGTGACAGAACATTTTCCTTGAGCAAAAAGTGTCCAGGACAGTGCCCAGGCCCTGAGTTCAAGCCTCAGGATTGGCAAAAACAAAAACAAAAACAATACACTTAGCATGAAAGGGAATCTGCAATTGAGTTTTCTTGAGGGCATTTGAACTGCTGTAAGAAACGAACTTCAGCTTGGTGGCTTATAAACAACAGAAAGTTCTTCCTCACTGACTGGAGGCAGGAGGTCCAAGATAGACTAAGGCAAGAGCTCCCCAGCTTAGCCCTGGTACCTTCTGACTGTGTGAAGAGAACAACAGCTCCATCTGGCCCCTCTCTGAGGACAGGGCCGTCCCCTCTCAGGATTTCTTTCTTTTTTTTTCTTTTTCCCAGCCCTGGGCTTGAGCTCAGAGCTTGAGCACTGTCCTTGGACTTTCTCAAGACTAGGGCTCTACCATTGAGCCACAGCACCACTTCCATTTTTTTTTCTATGTATATGATAACCAAGGAATCGAACCTGGGTCTTGGTGCATGCTAGGCAAGCACTCTACCACTAGGCCAAACTCCCAGCCCTTGGGGTGGGATTTCAATGAATACAATTCTAACTTTTAGACCATTGTCACGAGGGAACCATAAAGGACTGTCTCCAGGTGTATTAGACTCTGTCACAGCAGCTGATTTGGCAAGCTGACATTGCAGGGAACAGCTCCCACCTGGCTGGACCTGAGTCCTTTCCCCATTCTTGGCGGGAGGGCCTCTCCAGGGCCTTTTAGAGGTCCAGGCAGCACCTCATGCACTCTGTCTTATAGCACGGCTAATGGCCAAGGCTTGAGTGGACCAAGTTGAGTTGAGTATCATTTGAGGGCCGCTACTATACACAAATCCAGGTTTGTCTACATTCATACACACCCTCAGAACTTCCTTTATTCATTTCCATTTATTCTATGCAACTCGTGGGGAAAGAAAACTGGTTGTTAAATTCTACTGGAAACACAATCTCTTCAATTATGCAGTATTTGTGATGTGTAAGTGTAAAGAACTAGAAACAGCTTAAGATGTCCAAGAGATTACTTGAAATATTAAAGATTCTTAATATAGACTATCATGTGGCCATTCAATTCATGTTTGGGTAAAGTATTTTTAAACATGAAAAAATATTCACAAATTTATGTGAAGTTTTTTTAAAAAAATAAAAAATGTATATAATGTTAATCCAACATGTAGGCGGGAGATTATACACACATTCACAGAAAATGTGAACTGGAAGGGAACATATTAAAACATTAACTAAGCCAGGTGTGGTGGCTCATACCTGTAATCCTAGCTACTCAGGAGGCTGAGATCTGAGGATCAAGGTTCCAAGCCAGCCTGGGCACAAAAGGACCTGAGATTCTTATCTCCAATTAACCTCTAGAAAAATGGGAAGTAGGGCTTGGCCCAGGGGTAAGGTGGTATCCTTGAGCTGAAGAGCTCAGGGACAGTGCCCAGGCTGAGTTCAAGCCCCATGACCCACACAAAAAAAGAGGATTATTGTGACTAGGTCCCCCCCACCCCATGTTCAGATCTAGGGCTTGTTATTTAAGCAGTATGAGGCACTTAATATATGGATCAATTTACCTGTGTGTAAGATCTTGAGAGTTTATATAAGTAACACATATGAAAAATCAGGATATCATAAGAAAGTCTTAATAAATTATCAATAAAGAGAAAAACAAAATCATTCTTGTTCTTATATTCTTGAACATTTGCAAAACCTCTATTGTTTTTTAAATTATTTCTAGAAAAAGCACTGTCTCAATTATAGTACTAAATGTTTAAAGCTTCAAGGCCAAGGTCTAACCGAAAACAACAACAAATTTCAGTGGTTTTTATATAACCTTTTCATCTCCACACAAAGAAATATTATTTAGCCTTCTATACTAGATATAACTAAGGAAATAGGATTCAATAAAACCCATCTCTCCTGACAAGTATATACCAGTTAAGCAACATTTGAAGCATTGAACTGAACAATAAAATTATCCAGGCATTTCATTTAACACTGACTTATACCAAGATATAATTCCCATGAAGAGTTAAAAAAAAAAAGGAATAAAGCTTGAGATAGCACCCATTCCATTTGTTCCAGAATTTTTGAAATCTCTTACTTTAATAATGGTCTGTTCTAAGTATATAAATGATGACATAGATATGTGTTCTCTTCAAATGTCACATTGTATAGTGTGGAACATTATTAGTTAAATATATAGCCTTTGATGTGTCATCAGTTCACCAAACGGCAGAGACACCTGATGGCATTACTCACCAATAAAAGCAGCAGCACAATATCTGGGTTATCGCATGCACAGGCAATGTGCATTGGCGTCCAGAAGTCTTCATCCTGGTGGTTAACATCCACTCCCCGGTCAATCAGTATCTCTGCGATGAAGACATTGTCGTAACGAGCACACTGAAAGAAGGGAGAAGCCGCGTGAAACACAGCTGTCTGTGATGGGATCTATCCAGAGCGGTCACAGAGAGAGACCTCCAGTGCTCAATGCAGAAGGAAGCAAAGCCAACTTGGGAAATGAACTTCCAGTCCTCAACCAAGCTAAAGGAAGGGAGCTAAGGTCAGTCTGACTGGAGAAATTTGGACAATGAACAGTAAGAAGAAAAACAGTAGGGAAGAAGACAAGAAAGTTAAAAATATTATGTCATTGATCAAGTTCTTGCAACTTACAGCTAAGATTATTAGAAAAAATACTGAAGCATTAGAAAAATACTGGAAACATGATGATTGTATTATTCTAGTCCTAGGCTTAAACTTGGGGCTTGGGTTCTACCTTTTGAGATTTTTTTTTTCTCATGGTAGCTAGTTCCCATTTTTTTTTTTGGCAGTTAATTGGAGATAAGAGTATCACACCGACATTCCTGCACAGGCTGGCTTCTAACCCTAATCTTCAGACCTCAGGCTCCTGAGTAGCTAGGCTTACAGGTCTGGGCCACCAGTGTCTGCCTTACAGTAATTGATTTTCTGAAATTCAGGTTTTGGAACTGCAATTTATTTTTCTAGCTTACACTGATGGTTATTGGAAAAAAACAAAAAGAGTTTTGGAATTTTATTGCATCCAAAATAAACAAGGCATGCAACGTTTTCAAGCTTTCTTCTTTATCCTTTCTTACAGTCACTTTCACACATGTAATCTTACATGTGATCTCACACATGTTGTGTAAGACAGTCTAGGCATCCTGAAGCCAGTTATGATGTTGCAAATTAACTGCTGAAACCTAAATGTCTTCTAATGTGTTCATGATTTCATAATATTTTATAGGTATTCTATAATCTGCCAAGTCAAACTATCCAGGAACTTACTGTTTTTAATGCACAGATAAATATTTTATGCATAACTGAGGCTGACTTCCTAGCTTTATTGTCTCCGGTATCCTTCAATGAATCCTTTCTGTTAATGTTCTCTGTAAGAAGAAACCAATAGTAGATTTCGACCCAAGCACACAATTACATAAATAAACACCAATATTCTAAATGCCACATTTTTTATAAAAAGGATTGCTAGATTGGATTAAGAAATAAGACCTAGGAATTTTCCTCAAGAAATTCTATATGCTCAGTGCTGGAGTTGAGGAGGAGGCAGGAGTGTGTGAAATGCTCATTTGTGTGACTTGTCTTTATCATTTTGTTAGAGGTCCTAACCAGGACAACAAAGAATGAAAGAAAACAATAGAAGTCATCTACTTTGGGAAGAAAGAACTAAAACTGCCTCACTTGTCTATGACACGATCATCTGTGCAGAAAATGCAATAAAATATATAAAAAGTTATTGAAACTAGCCATAAAATAAAGCAGAAATTTAAAAATAAGGCCAAACTGCCAAAATCAAAGGTATTATTCTATGTCCTACTAGCAAACTTTTGGGAAATATTTTAAAATATGGAATACCATCTAAGTTTTAAAAAGTATTTAGGAATAAGTCTGAGAAGAAGATCTAAAGTCTGAATAGTAATAATAGAAAAACATTGGTATGGTCATTTTTTTTTTGCCAGTCCTGGGCTTGAGCTCAGAGCCTGAGCACTGTCCTTGGACTTTCTCAAGGCTAGAGCTCTACCACTTGAGCCTCAGCACCATTTCTGGCTTTTTGCTATGTATGTGGGGTACCAAGGAATTGAACCTGGGTCTTCGTGCATGCTAGGCAAGCACTCTACCACTAGGCCAAACTCCCGGCCCCAGTATGATCATTTTTAAACAAAAAAAATGATAGTTTAGATTTTATTCTCCAGGGAAAGACAAAATATCATCACCATTTCTTTCCAAGATGATCCACAATTCAAGTACATGAAAAAAATGTCTCTGGTGTTTCTGTAGAGATTTGAAAGCTTATGAATTTAAAATTCATAAGCTAATACACACAATCAAGAATAGCCTAAAATCTTTTCATGAAACATAAAGTTGTTAGAATCAAGCTATCTAGATTCTAAACTATCCAGTGGAAGTATCAGTTGCATGTGGAACAAAAACACCTAGATGGACAACTTTGAAAAATGATGTGAAACAATTAAGTGGAGAAATGATTTTGTGTGTTTGTTTAGCAAACTATGGAAAAGGAGATCAGGACCAGATAATGAAGTTTCAACAGCTCAGTTTTAGGCTGTGGTATCTGGATTCAGTTGACTTTCTGAGACTCATCCTCATGTAATTCCTTTCCCTCTCTCTCTCTCAGCTATCCCATTGCCCAATCAGCAGCATTGTAAGCTCCTCCCTCAGTGTCTGTCAGGATGTCCTGACCTGCACCCCAGGACCCCACATCTGCAATTTAGACACCACACCTATGGCTACCATGTCTGTCACCAACGAAGCATTAATGAGATACAGTGCTGAACACTACACCAGCCCTTCGAGATTCACATTGCAGAGGATTATGAATAATAATTTGACAGTGATAAATACCTTTTAATCACGCTTGTCTGAAAAGATTAGGATGGGTGAACCGCCCTGTGACAATACGCGTACAATACTATTGCTATGTAGGAAAACTGATGGTCCTTGAAAAGAATTTGCTTTAAGATACCAAATCTTCCTCCCAATCTAGCCTTTTGCTTTTCACACTTTTGCCAATATTTCTAGTCATGTTTTGTGACAGCTGGGAAATAAGCGCTCAGCAGAACAGGGGCACGCCGAGTGTCCCCGTCTGCCCCGTAGATCCACGCCCGACTCCAGTCACCATGGTCTGCCTCTCAACAGGCCAACCACACTCCACCTCACAGCCTCAGAGCACCATTTCTGTCCTTCCGGTGCTCACTGACACGTCCAGCAGTTCCTTGACTGGGCAGCACCCCCTGGCTTTGTGCAGCTCTGAGCACGTGGTAGATCCTCCATGGAGGTGGAAATGTGCTTAACTCTGGTCCCACCCACCCCACTATTGAATGAACGCCCCGATTCCTTCCATACATTTTGGTAGCTCTAGATTCATGTAAACTATTCTTTAGTATATTTACTTTTTCCAGTTACATTAAACTTACTTTTAAAAAATGGATAGGGGCCAGGTGTTTGGCCTAGTGGTAGAGGGCTTGCCCAGCATGCATGAAGACCCAGGTTCAATTCCTCGGTACCACATACATGGATAAAAGCCAGAGTGGTGCTGAGGCTCAAGTGGTGGAGCTACCTTGTGGCAGGTACGTACAATTTGAGCCACTTCCTTAGGAGGCTTTATCTCCTTCCAACAATTTACCCTTCTTGTTCCTGACAGTTCAGCATTCTTGGGATGACGCTGCCATAGAGCCTCCTCTGTGGCTCTGCCTCTCCCCGTGCTTCGGGGGCGTCCAAGGGGCAGCACACCACAGAAACGCCCCTTCTTGTGATATCTATTACTTCAGCTCTCAAAATGATGAAAAGAACCATCATTCTTTCTATTGTGTACAATATTATGATTTAAGTGTTCCGGCCATGTGTACTAGGAAACAGTAGAATTTAAAATCTGTCTTTCTCAATCTGAATCATTAAAAAAAAATTCTTGCCAGTGCTTCTGGCTCCGACCTGTAATCCTAGCTACTCAGGAGGCCGAGATCTAAGGATGGTGAATCGTTCAACCCACTCCCAGCAGGAAAATCACGAGACTCTTATCTCCAATGAACTACCCCAAAACCAGGAGTGCTGCTGTGGCTCAAAGTGGCAAAGTACTAGCCCTGACTGGAAGTAGACAATGCTTAAGGACAACCTAGGCCCTGAGTTCAAGTCCCATGACTGACAAAAAAATAATTTGTGACATCATGAGACATTTTCTTGACATTTACATCACAAATTATTTTTCTGTCACAATAAAAAATTGCTTATCAGTCAATTCATCCATTTACCTACCTACACACACACACACACACACACACACATACATATATCTACCTACGTATCTGTGAATCTGCTTACCTACCTATCAGTCCACCCATCTGCCTGTCTCCATCTGTCTAATTTATCTGCTAATAACCTATGAACTCCTTTCATGTGCTTTTTCCATTTACTAATACGGCTTGGACTTGCTTTAATATTTCTTACAGCTCAGTTCATTTAGAAAATACATGAATTCCACTGCTTAAATGCATTATCTGCTTCATGGTAAAACTCAGAAATCACTCAGTAAGAAAGTATTTCTCATTTCTAAGGAATTTCACTGAGGTGTGCCTATAGTCCAAGGATATTACAGCAGAGAATTAAAAGAATTTGCATGAATGAATTTAGCCATTCTGTATTCCATGGTCTTCAGGGATTCCTTAAATCCTGGGCATTTTACAACAAAACTTCTGCAATTATTTTCCTCACCTTATAAATGCAATTGTTACAGAAAGTTAAGTCTAGGTTTCTTCTTCTTTGGCTTTAAGAGACAAAAATATCTGGTGTGCAGATAATTAACTTTTCCCCATGACGGTAGGTCTGTCCTCTAGTGCTCAACAACCTGAATCTGTGGGCATATGGATTATTTAATGGTTGGTACGTAAACACGCTGAAGTAAAGAAAGTTGTAGAAGATGACGAAAAGGGTGACACTGACCATTAACTGCTTCGTTGAATGGCAACTTCTTTGTACAACTATTGAAAGATAATTTGAAATAGTCAATGCAAAAATAAAAAGCGGAGCCAGATGCAGATGGCTCAGGCCTGTAATCTTAGCTACTTAGGAGGCTGAGATCTGAGGATCATGGTTCAAAGCCAGCCTGGGCAGGAGAGTCCATGAGACTCTTCTCTCCAAGGGAAGTAGTAGCGCTGTGACTCAAAGTGGTGGAGTACTAGCCTTGAGCGAAAAAGCTCAGGAACAGTACCTAGGCCATGAGTTCAAGCCCTGGGACAGACCAAAAAATAAAAATGAAAATAAAGAAACTGTTTAACGTAGACAAAAGAAGAGGGAGAATACTAAAGCCTGTCTCGCCCCTACCAACCTTACATCTTGTGGAAACTTTAATTCCCAACATAAATGCTGTGTTTTCTGGCCCTTGTAAAAGAAGTGTCTTACAGAACTCTGCATTTCAAACGATACTGGAGGAACCCCGATGGAGTTAGATGAATACTGGTGAGGGAGGGCTCCCAGCCTCTGCTGTGTGCCCAGCACACCCCCCCACACACGCTGCCTCCCATGAAGACAGCCACGGAAAGTGGTGTAATTAGGGCTTCAGTCTGAGCAGCATCAGGGTCCTCGAGGTGGGGCACCCCACAAAGCTTCTCACACTTGACACTGCAGATGGCTAAATTGCCTTTTCAACACCCAAGGCGTTCTGAAACCCTGCAATTTTCATCTCTCTGGCAACCTGCAATTTTTCGTTTGTTTGTATTTACTGAGTAACTCTGGCAAGAGGCAATGGCAGCACGGGATCAACGGCCACCTGGTCTCCTCACCTCCCCAGCCCAGCCACGGCCCCCTGTCTTGCATCAAGCCCCCGCTCTGAATAGCTCAAAACCACAACACACCCACCCTAGATGCTGGGGAAACACAGCGTCTCCTCATCACCCATCCCTGTGGTCTTTTCATGCCATGTTCCTCTGGCTCATCCCTTCAGATTCTTCATCCTCCACCAGCTGGCTCTGAAACAGCTCCCCATTTACGAGAGAACCTGTGTCCTTAGGGGTCTTTCTGGAAGCACCTGCTTGCTAAACAAGGTTCTAGCAGTATGCAGCAACAGCTGCAAAGAAGGTAGACTGTTTAAGACAGTCATAGGCTTTGATAGCTCAGACTAGCAGAGAGTAAAAGACAGATAATCATTAGTTATAAGCCGCTGTGACAAGATCAATGGAGAAGCGAGGATCCTGAGCTCTGCTATCTTGATAAAAATGGTAATAATGTGAGCAAGAAAGAGAGCAAAGACAACACCCACCATGGAAGCCTCATTGCCTGGCCCACTGATAACTCCACAGCTCAATCCTACCCCCCTGCTGTGACTGGGGCTGCCTCTTCCCTCAGACCGCAGAGTGGGTACTTGTGCCTGTTTTATTCCTAATTTTTACCACGGTGTTAGATGCTCATAAGTGAACTGCTACCACTAATCCATGTATGATCTCTTCAGCACATTTCTGAGCCCCACTTACCTGCCAGGCCCTCTCCTGGGTATTGCTGCTTCGGGAGTGATGAGAGCCTGACAGGCCTGGCTTGGACCCATGCCTGCAACTTCCTCAGTGGCCACTGATAAAGGAGGGGAAATGACATGCCAGTAGATGCACGTGGCCTGGCCTTGAGGGGGTCTGTGGTGGGCGCCCTGTTCTGTGGGGGAGCCTGGTCGGCTGCTGTAGGACGTACTGGAGCAGATCTGACCACGTGGGTCAGACGCACATCTGGAGGGATGAGTTCTAAATGAGGGACCTGCAGGACCATGGGCCAAGGCCTTCGGGAAGAGCAAGATGGCCAGGGTGGGTGGAGCTGGAGAGAGTGGCACAGTCCCTGCAGCCACAGACAACAGAGAGGATGCAGATTTCAAGCCAGGGAACAAAGGAAGTGACTGAGCACTGGGCAACAGGAGTGCCCGGGCTACCAAGTCTAGGAAAGCCAAGTAGGTGATGGCTGCCCTGGAAGAGACTGTGACAAAACACTATACCATACATTGTCTCTCCACCTTACTCCAAAGAGAAATAAAAGCAGCTGACAAGTTTTTGGCTCATAAGGCAGTGGTATCCATGTTCTTTAAAAGTCAGATACATTATAGATGAGACATAACACCCAATCCCCCCCACCTGCCTTCAGCTTATTTTTCCCTATCTCTCCTGCCTTGTTCTCTTTTCTAATCTCTCTCTCTCCTCTCTGTCTGTCTCTCTCTCTTTTACACACACACACACACACACACACACACACACACACACACACACACACACATATATGCTATACACAAACACAGAATACACAGAATCATACTTTCCTGGCAACATCCTTTCACTGGTCAACCAAAACTATTTCCTTCCATTAAACTAATACATTAATATTTATCCATGCTCTCATTTGTTTGTTTACATAATAATTCCCTAGTTTTATTCACATTTACAGAAGCCAGACCCACAAGTAAAGTTTTATTCAAGAAAACAAGGACAATTTGGACAAGTAAAAGAAATGCTGACTGTCTGCTGTCAGGTGATTAACAGATGAGATTCTGCCCGTGTCTCTCAAACGCTCTCACTGTAAAAGCATTGTCTTCAGCGCAGCTATGCTAATTATAATTCTTGAAGATTATTTACAAACTTCAGTGCAGAATTAATCATTACAGTTGGTTCTCTAAGCCTGCTCATTAGAAACCCATAATGCTTCTGATGCTCCTCCGTCAGATGGGTGCTGGTTCTCTGTCTGGGGCATCTCGGCTCACCAGCAGGCATAGTGGGCTGGGTTCTTACCAGGTGGAGTAGGGAGCCTCCTGAAGAGCCCAGAGCATGTGGGTCTGCACCCTCCTTCAGCAGCCGGAGCACTGGAAAACGAGAGAGAACAGGGGTTGAAGCCAGGCTTTTCCATACCCAACCCAAAGTGACAGCTTTTCATTAGCACCTAACACACAGACAGCAGTGGAAAGGACGGGAGTGTGAGCAGACGGCACATCTTCCTCGTGTCTGTACAGGGGCAAGGCTTCTTTTCACGTTCCACCTGTCCCTTACCTTGTAAGGAACTCTGCTTCAATGCAGCCTGTTTAGCATGCACGCGTGCATGTGCACACGCACGCATAGACACACACAGACACACGAACAGAAAAAAAGAAAATCAACAGCCTCTTAGAACATTACTAAATCGTCCCTGAATTATTGCCTTTTCAACTTGTTAGGAACTACTGGCATAGAAACAATTTTTCTACCATCCTTACACGGTGTGGCATGTGTGTGTGTGTGTGTGTGTGTGCGTGTGTGTGCGCGCGCGCATGCACATTACTGGGGCGTGAACTCAGGGTCTCATGCTTTTCCTGAGGGTTTGTTGCTCAAGGCTTGCGCTGTACCAGTTAACACATACCTCCACTTCTAGCTTTTTGCTGGTGAATTAGAGACAAGAGTCTCGTGGACTTTTCTGGGTGGGCTGGTTTTGAACTATGAGTCTGGAATCAGAACCTCCTGAGTAATTAGGATCCAGGCATGAGCCACTAGCTGCTGGAGACAAAGCCAGGAATATCCTCCTGGAGGCTATTACATACCTATGACCAGAAGATGCTCAGAGCTGACCGAACACCTGCTTTTGGACACTGAAAGTGAACTTATCAAGACACACAACTGTCACACAGTGTCATGATGATGCTGGCTCTTATATTTAACATCAAAGAAAAAGTAGAAGTGAAACAAAGATAGTCAAAAGTTCTAAACTATGTTCTAGCTTTTAGGTCGAAGAAACACATGCTTTTCATGTGGATTATCTACTTCGAATACTATCCACTTTTCTTCTATCAATTTGCTTGTAGTGTGTCATCCTTCATTCCTTGTTTTAGTAATTAGAAGTTTGTATTAATTGTATTGTTTTTAGAAAAAATGTTAAGTTCATTAAGAATCACCTTTTGATTTCATTCATTTGGGTCTTATTTTCCTCGATATTTCTCTTATTTCCACTTATTTTTATGTTTTCTCTCTCTCAAATGAGGGGTAGATATTTATAACTATGGATTTGGGCTATATATACATACATGTATCATACATACACATATACATATAGTGCCATTACACAATTTTTATCAGTTGTAAAAGATGACCACTCAGGTAGAGAACTTTGACAGCAGGAAAACTAGCAGATCCAATCAAATGTCCTTCCAGACCTTGTTTTATCACTGCTTGTAATTACTACTTGTTTGTTGCATTATTTGCCTGCCCTAAAACTTTAAGATCTGTATTCTTTATAATGTATGAATCCTTGAAATCTCTGCTCAGTAGTTACTGTAGTGGTCTGCTGAACTTATTTTCTCAAATGAGAACTATTTCTCCCGGAACTATTTCTGCATAAGCTCTGGGCAGTAGTTTGTTGCAGTGCTGGGTGGTTTGTGGGTCCTATTTCCTCGCTGGTACATTTGGTTCGTTCTGATTGTACTGCACTAATGCAGGTTAGACCTACGCAAGAGGTTGGAGTCTTCTGAGTGTTTTTATGAGCACATACACCCAGCCTCCTGTACTTTGAGGGATCCTCACCGCTCTCCACTGCCTGGCGGGCTTCTCATCCACCATCTCCTCATCAGTAATGCGGCTGCTTCTTGTTTATCACAGCCAGGACCACAGTTTCAGGCAGATGCAATGCTGAACGTGTACCTCTGAATGCTTGTTTCTTTTATAAATGCCCCCCGAGAAAGCATCAGTTGTGAACTCACTCTAAGTCAGGTCAAAGAGAACCAAGGTGTTCCCCAGGGGGACCTCCCGGCAGGGCAAGCCCGGCCATGCTGCAGGAAGCAGGCCCCCAGCTGCTCTCCTCCACAATGCCTCCTGAGTGGAATACAGATACGAGGAGGGGTGTGACAAGGAGACTCAGTGTTCTTGCTGGAATTCAACCAGTTCTAGTGGCTCCGTGATCCTCAGATTATTGCAAGCCTTTGTTTTAAATCTTCAGTGCTCCTACAAACAGTGCAGCTGATTTCAACTTTCACACTGCCAGGGCTAGGATACTTTAATGGAAGACAGGCTTTCGGTGTCCTTCTCTGCAGTCTGAACATCAGTATCTCTCACACACTTTAATATTCTCCAAAGAATATATATTTATTACCCATGGAGAATAAAATAGAATCACCTCACAAGAGTTTGAAAAATGATGATGACCACTGCTTTTTGCTAATGGTAAAAAAATAAGGTAATTTGTAAAGGTAAAAAATAAAAAGAATATTTTAGAAGCTAATGTCAAACTAACCTGTATTATAGAATCTCTAACATATTCTAGTCTGGAACACACACACACACACACACACACACACACACACACACACACATTGTCTCAAGGGACTCAGAATGACCTTCTTACTAAAACAAATCTTCTACCAACACCTCTTCCCATATTCCAGAACAGACTCCAAGTGACAGCTCCATAATGGCATATATTTAACCCCCTGCTGTGGGAACAGTAAAGCTGGAATATATACAATCTAAATACATGTTTTAGTCTTTCTTTCTCAGTGTTTCTTTTCTCTGTACACATGACCCACTGCCAAATTAAATTCTATATATTCATAATGCTCTGTGCCAAACTGCAGAAGTACCAAGCTTCAAGAGAATTTAGAAATAAATGAAGTGCAGGACAGCAAGGATCAGGCTGTATTCTTGCATGTTCCATTAGTAAATACAAAAGTAGGGAATAATCATATACATATTTGTGAAAAAATGGAGTTCTGGTTGACTTGAATCAAGAATATACACATATATATTGAACATTTACTTTATGGTATGAAGTCTCTATGTAGTCTTTTGAAAGTAACCGTCCCATATTGAGTGTTTTAAATGTGAGGCAGAGGAGTGAATGTCTGTATTTCTATCCCTGACTTCTGCTAACAATACCCTGGAGATAGAAAAAAATACATTCCAATAATGGCAGTGGTCCTCACTGTACTTTCTGACTCTCCACCCTTCATTTGTGAAACTGAGGTAATGCTGTCACAATACAGACCAAGATAAGGAATGATATATAGGTTCTGAGTAATTACCACTTGGTTATATGGGGAGGGGGGTATCAACGAGAAAATTTCTTGGAGGTGTTCAGTGAAAAAGAAAATATCATTTTTTTTGGTCATGAAACTTGAACTCTGGGCCAGGGTGCTGTCCCTGAGCTCTTCAGCTCAAAGCTACTGCTCTAATTCTTGAGCCACAGCACCACTTCCAGTTTTCTGGTGGTTCATTGGAGATAAGAGTCTCAGGTCCTTTTGTGCCTGAGCTGGCTTTGAACCTTGATCTTCAGATCTCAGCCTCCTGAGTAGCTAGGATTACAGGTGTGAGCCAAAGGTGCCCTGCAAAAGTATCTTCCAGAGGTAAGAGCTAGTGATGAAGTAGCTTTAGAAAGAAAACTTTGGAATGAAACTGCAGGTCCAAGCTACCAGGTAACACTAGTGTCTGTTTTCCTTTGTGCCTCTGAAACTTTCAGACTTTATCTAAAGAGTGTCTTTATGGATTCCAGTTCTATCATGCATTTCTTCTATCTTAGTCCTGTGATGTGTTTGCTTGATCAGGTTTTAGTTAATCAGGGAGAATGTTTACTTATCCTGTGTTTTGGGTGGTTTGGGGATGGGCCACACAATTGCAGGTTTTGTCAATAAGATACAATCACAAAATGAATACTTCAGGCAATGGTTTTTTTGGAAACAGAATTCACATGTAGATTCTTATCTTCTTGTTTCCTATAACTGTAGTAGACATCCATGCTCAAGCATTCAGTGAAGCAACCCACTGCACATCTCCTATTATGTCTCTCTGAAAGCTCACTGGCATAAAAGACACATTGGAAAGGTCAATCCACAGAGGTAGAGAGAAGTGAGGGGAGAATGGAAGGAGCTGGAATAGCTGCTCAACTTGAGGGATTAGAAGATAGCAGACAGATTTCCCACATGCGGCCTTGTTCCTGCTCTTTATGTCACTGAGGCTACACTGCAATCTTTTCACCTTGACCTTGTGGGATTCCACTCTAAATCATAGGCCCTTTATGAAGCTTGAGTTGGTTTATGTATAGAATTTAAAAATTCTACAATAACACCTAAAGGATTGCCCATTATCTAAGCAGGTAAAGCTACTGCACGACTTCACCAGGTAAAGTTGTTAAATAAACAACTAGTACTGAGAATACCAACTCCTAGGAGTTTAAACTGAGAATTAAGCAAGCCATGGGTGCTTTCATTTAAACTAGATTCTGTTACTTCCCACGTGCCCCTTTCAATTGCTGCTTTTCTGTTTGCATCTCTCTATGTACACAGTTTTCTTCTTATCCTCAGACCTGCGTCCTATTAAGCATTTACACCTGTTGTCACCAGAAATGTTCATAGACATGTACCGTGTGACACATGAAGGCAGAGAGAAGAATGCTCTTAGGAAACTGTCACCTCCAATGTCAACATGCACCAGAGACTTTTACACCCAACCAAACCATTCTTTATAGGATTCTGATGTCCAAAGTAGGTACAGCAAAATCGATGCATCAGTGATTACTGTCTGGTCTTAGCACAGAAAAGCCACTCAACAGAGGCTGGGTTACCAGTATTAAAGCCCTTTTGTGCCTTTGTTCTCAGTTTGTTCTTAATCACTTTTTAAAACCCAATAACTTCTGAACCAACTAGTTTCTGTTGATGAATACCAAATACCTCATTTACTCTCAGAGGTGTCAAGGGCACATTCATCTCCTAAAACGTCAAGGAAATCGAAGGCCTACAATGAGGAATAACACTCAAGTACAGGTACTAAAAAGAAATCTTCCTGTTCCCCAAGTCTGAATTAGATTCAATACAAGGAGCATTTATCTTTAGATCATGATGTTCTTAGTTTAAAAATTCTGGTGGACCAGGCAACGGTGTCTCACACCTGTAATCCTAGTTACTCCAGAGGCCGAGATATGAGGATCTCCGTTCAAAGGCAGCCCAGGCAGAAAAGTCCATGTAAGACTCTCATCTCCAACTAACCACTCAAAGAATGGAAATTGTGGTGTGCTTCAAAGTGGTAAAGTGCTAGCCTTGAGCCAAAGAGCTCAGGAGCCATGCCCAAGCCCTGAGTTCAAGCCCCACAATGGACAAAAAAAAAACCAGGTGAGAGGAGGAGAAGAGCAGTTGGAGAGAACAGGATCTAATTACATCGTGTGCAATGTGAAAGGATCATACAAACCCACATGGAAACTCTCAAAGAGGAGAAGGAAGGTCAAGAGAGACTAACACTAACATGGGAATAGGATCAAAGTATGTCATGTATACATGTGGCAACATCGGATGAAACCGCATGCCTTGCACGGCTAACACTTTTAAGAGCGCACCTTTCCCTCAAAGGTGACAAGGACGTCCCCTATCCATGCAGCGAGTCTGCTCATTTCTCCTTCACCCTTTCATAGCTTTCCTTTTACCTCCATATGGACTTACTCTGTTTACCTCAAGACATTAAGACTAACAAATAAATACTTGGTATTAAACATCAAGAGACTGTTGGAAGAGTCAGAGGCCAGGGTTCAATGTGAGCAGCTCAGGATGATTCCCAATGAAAGCAATGTGTCCTTCACTCACCATGGAGCCTCAGAAAATCCACGGGAAAGTGCGTGTCTGGCTGACAGCTCACCAGCGTCTGAGTTCAGCATGATTGCCTCAAAGTTCAGAAAGGTGACCATCTACTGAATTATCCTGCTCTTTAGGTCAGTTCTGGTCATCCGGTACCTCGCTAACAATTAGAGTGGACTGAGAATGTCACCTTGCTTCAAACTCAAAACAATTCCACTGGCTAGAAATTACAGAAACACTGAAAGTCATAGAAATTACCAAATAACTACCTTCTGCATATTGTAGGATTGAAGGAAAAAGACTTTAATTTCAACATAAACAGTAGACAAAAACTGCAATCTCCAATTTTTTAGGATAAGGGTCAATTGTTTCCAGTATGAATCTTGTCTGGTTTTCATTCCCCTCACATTTAAACACACACAAACACACACACACACACACACACGTGCACAAGCACACACACACACACACACACACTGACCTTTTCTATACAACTCAGACTACCATAGTTTTCACTGCTTTCTCCTATTATTTGAAATACAGTAGGCAAGACTCCAGCAGATCAATAATGCAATAATCCTTGTTGCAATGAATGACCAAAGTAGAACTGAAGAACTTGATTATTTACTTTAGTTACATAAGCATCTATTCCACTCAACAGTGACATGAAAACATGTAGAAACAGACCATTGCCGGTGTCTTGTCTGTAAATACTAAAGGTTGGCTCGAACTTTATCAAACATTACTTGTGATTTATAGAAAAATCCAATGCATTGCTATTTGGACATGGTGACATCTCCTGAAACCCATAAAATAATGGAGGTAAATTGTCAGGTAATACACACAGGAAAATAAATTAAAAGCCAAAACTTGTCCCACTTTGCCTGGAAATACTTTTGCTTTTGGAACCAGTTAAATGTTGGTTTTAATTATCTTTTAAAGCACTTAAGGCCTTGGAGGCATTGGTTTGGTAGCCATTCAGTGAACACTAGTCACACACTACCCAGGGAAACGCCCCAAAGTGAGGAATGAGAAGAGCACCTCAGAAAACAAGAAAGAAAATGTTACAAAATGACTTCCCCTCTCCCTGCTCAAGCCAGCAGATGTTGCTACAAACTGATCCCTCACCCCTAAATCCCTTACCCAATCTGATGCAACCCCTTGTTAAATATCAAGTCATGTTTCTTAGATTCTAACCTCCTTGTCATCTCTCCAGGACTGAAAGTCAAAATTTCATAATGGTTACTCAAAATGCTAACCATTTCTCCATTTATGTTGCATCATTGCTTCAAATGTTTGTTGACTTTGAATCCTGAGCTTTTGAGAAGTTTCACATTTTTCTAGACTAGAATCTTACATGGCTAAATCATCAAAAATATTGCTAGATTATAATCACCTAACCAGGTTTATGGAAAAAGAATTCATGTTAAATATGTATCCAGGGTTTCTGTTCATGTGATAAAATGTGGGTAAGCCCTACACTAAGAAAGATAAAGGATGTGATTTTTATTGGATCAAAAAGACTTAGCAAATTTGAGCCTCTTAACACATTGGTAGTTACAGCGAAGACTACAGCTGACTGTTATGATAGGCAGCTGGCCAAGAGATTAAGGGATTAAAGGGGATGTTGAAAGAAAACAGCCTCCCTACAGAATTACAGAATTAAAGGATGGAGATGCAGAGAAGGAAAATGATAAAGGGACATCAGAATACAAGACGGGTGAGGCAAGTGATTGAACATCAGATAGAAACTCAGTGGAGCAGGGAGGAAGCAAACACTGTTCTACCCACAGAACAGTGGGTAGAACAAGTCCAGTCACAGAAAAAGAGCAGTGTTGGACGTGATCATCAAAGGTGTGTGTGTGTGTGTGTGTGTGTGTGTGTGTGTGAGAGAGAGAGAGAGAGAGAGAGAGAGAGAGAGAGAGAGAGAGAGAGAGAGAGAGACAGACAGACAGACAGACAGACAGAGACAGAGACAGAGACAGAGAGAGACAGAGAGAGAGAGAGACAGAGACAGAAGTACCTCTCACTTGGGATCTAGTACTAGCATCTTCATTTTACTGATTTTAATCACTCTCGATCTGCACAGTTCATTCAAGTAAGTTAATCAGAAAATGAGTGTGATTGTACAGAATAAACTTCACAGGATATATGAACAAAGAATTATGCAAAAAAGAGAAAATATTTGATGATAAAGATTTAGTAACTGGTTCTAACCATTTTATATAGTAATGAGATCCTCAGCATACATGTTGGATATTTTAGTTTTCACTAATCTCGTATTTTCAAACAATAAATATTGAAAACAATTTAACATTTCCAGAGAAAAGAGTTCAATGTCCATTTCTCCAGAGATGTCCCCAGGTGCGAGAACACAGCCCACTGACAGGGGCTTCTACTTCTTCTGACCTGCCCTCAGCTCCCATTCACAGTCACCGTAATGTGACAAGCACATGCTACGCACACGACCTAGAAAATTATTTGCTATAGAGCATCAGAGACCCCATAAAGCTGTCAGTGCAGTTCCCGAGAACAAGTACCTGAACTGAGGAAAACACCACAATTTTGAATAGCTCCAGGGCACCTTTACTGACTACCAACAGGAAAATAAGAAGGAAGCAGAAGAGAATTCATGGCCACGGAAACTTTGGTTGTTAAAGGGATGCACAAAAGGTGAAGGAGTAAGAGAACGCATTTTAAGTGAAGCCCTCTGATGCTGAAAGCTGTGCAGACAACGACAGCTTTATTTAAAGAAATGCTGAAGAGGAGAGCCAGAGCAGGAAGCCTGTGTAGAAGTGAATGCAGAGATCATGAGAAATAGAGTGAGATTAATGTGCAAAAATCTTGGAAAAGAGAGATAGTTAACAAGAGTCTTCATCATGCTGATAAACAACAGAGAGACCTGTGTATGTGTTCCGTGCATGGGAGACACCACGACAGAGGGCCAGGCACAGGAGAATCCCCCTCGCTCAAGCGTGACCCAGCCTGCTCTGCTCCAATCAGTCCAAAACCAGTTCCTGCTCATAAATGCTTGATAATGTGCTTGTGGATTCCAGGATTACTTTTGAGATTCACGCATTTATGATGTTGGAAATAAAGAAGTAAATGAGGTGGAACTGCAAATCCCAAGATACTCTGTTATGGACAGATGAAAAAGCAAGGCTTTGACCAAATAAAGAGTTAGACATCCACACGCAACCCACTCAGCCCTTGGGTAGGGAATGAAAGAAGTGGTGATAGAGTGATAGAAAAAAATACAAAAGAGATTAGCAGAGGTCTATATATCATTAGGATGATAAAAATGTTAAAAATAAAAAAAATCTGCCACCAAACTTAAAAGACAGAGAGAGAGATTAGCAGAGGTAACCGGTCAAGATATACTCATGTTGAAGCATCATCGATAGTACTTACAGATAATAAACTTCATTGAAAAAAGAAATTCACGGGAATTTGTGTATCATAGTCATTGTACAAAGGAACAGAAAAATGAAAGCTAGATTACAGAATGGCTCATCAACAGTTAGCCTGCTTCCATATCTGCTAATACTTATTCAGCTGCATCTAATTGGACAGCCATCTAGTTGACAATGAGGCTGACCTTCACTGGAAGTCTGAGAAGCTTCGGGAGCAGACACTTAACTTTCTAAGCAGAAGAATAGAAATGGTTTCCCCAATCTAAGCTTTTCTGAAGCATGAGTGAGAGCCAGTCCGCAGAAGTATTGGATGGAAACAGTGCATCGTATTGTGTGGTTGAAGTGGCATGCCCACTGAGCTCTCACTGCCTCCATACTCAGCTGCACCCACAGGTTCCCAGCAAATGAAGCAACTGGAATATTCGGTTGTCGTGATATTTTCACATCCAAGTAGGTATTGTGTGACCTTTCTGGCATTATTCTTTGCTGCTCTTGTGTCTGTATCATTCCCATTTCATAAACTCTGTCCATGTGAACTCACTCAGTTGATAAGAAATGGCAGTTAATGAAAGGACAAGAGGATAGATGATTTGTCTGATGATGAAAGTTAATTGGATTCAGAAATGATTACTGGAAAGTTTTTTTTAAAGCCTGAGTCACTTAGAAATTCCTATTGGTTTTTAAAATAAAAGGATTCAGTTTAGCTACAATGTAATAATGGAGTACTGTAATGCATGTTTGAATTCTTTAAAAATTATTAATTTAGTAAATAGGCATAATTTTTAAAGTCCATATATGAAAATATAAGAGCAAATATGAACGTACTAATAGAACCAAATTTATATTTACTTAACATCATTAAATAAATTGTTTAGTGCACTTCAATGTACATAATCTACTTTTGAAGATTTTTTTAAACTAAATGTACTGGTAGGAGCTGGGATTGTGGCTTATTGGTAGAGTGCTTGCCTAGCATGCAGAAAGACCTGGGTTTGAGTCCTCAGTACCACATAAACAGAAAAAAAATCAAAAGTGGTGCTGTGACTCAAGTGGTAGCCTGTTAGCCTTGAGCAAAAGAAGCTCAGAAACAGTGCCCAGGCCCTGAGTTCAAGACCTAAGATTGGCAAAAAAGAAAAAAAGAAAAGAAATAAAGGTAGTGGCATAGCCAAGCATCTGTGGCTCTTACCTGGTTACTCAGGAGGCCTTGGCCTCTTGAGAGTCATGGCTTAAAGACATCCCAAACAGAAATGTCCACAAAGACTCTATCTCCAATTAACCTACAAAAGGCCAAGCTATAGTATGACTCAAGCCATGAGCAATCAAGTCTAACAAGCACCGAAACCTGAGCACAAGCCATGGAACAGGCAAAGCATATTTTTGAATCAAAGCACCATTTTTATTCTGGTTCACAGGCTTACAACCACTATGCACTAAAAAATAAATTTCAATATAACTCCAATTGTTATATCAATAAAACATGCTCTTAAAACTTATAACCTGCTGGTGCCAGTGGCTCAAGCCTGTGATTCTAGCTACTCAGAAGGCTGAAATATGTGTATGGTTCAAAGTCAGCCCGAGTAAAAAGGTCTAAGAATCTCTTACCTTCAACTAACTATCAAAAAACGCCAGAAATAAAGCTGTAGCGCAAAGTGATAAGAGTGCAAGACTTGAGCAAAAAAGCACAGGGACAGTGCTTGGGCCCCAAGTTCAAGCCCTAAGACTGGTATAAAAAAGCCAAAACAAACAACAAAAAATATAACCCTAAAGTTCTAAGTATTTTGAGGCAGTGTTTCATCCTTTCTCTGCATATTTATGAGTGAATAAGTCGAAAGGTAAGATATGCTTACTGTGATCCTTCTACTGTTTATTAATAAACTTCCATTAGTAAATTCTTATCTGATTTCAAACCTTTACAAGGTTGTAAGCAACTACTGTTTCCATTTAACTCAGAGCTCAAGCATGTTGAGTTGGGTTTGATGATGAAAGAAAGTTCCATTAATATCCAGCTCAAGATGTATCATCCAGGCACTGATGATTCCATGATGTATGGTCTCTGCTAGAATATATTTTCATGAAGCTCTTCGATGGTGTGGGCTTTGATCCCACACAGGGTTACGCCGAACACATCCGAGGAGAAAGGCAGAGGGTGTCTGCGGCCTGTTCACCCAGTCCCGGCTGTGCACTGACAATGACCTTCTACTTGACAAATCCCACAGGAGACTTGAGCCTGTGCTTCCCGGGAACCACGGGGAAGTTCCCTTTGTGCCCACTTTCAGGCTCCGTCATGCCATTTTGCTAGTATAAATAACATTAGGATAAACATCTGGAGAATTTGGATTGCAGAGCCAAAGCTCCAAGCTTCTATGTTTTGCTTTTTCTGGTGACCAGACCCTATCCAGGAATCCCCAAAAGTCACCTTGATGAGACAGAAGATGCTCTGTCACCCCGGTAACACCAAGGGCTCTGAGCGCTGTGTCAGGGATGGAGGAGAAACAGTGCAGTTAGTCTTACTGTTTCACAAGCACATTCCCCTGCTCTCCTTGCTGGTGGATCCATCCACGTAACCATGTGTCCTGCTGCCACCTGGCCCCTGTACACCTGCTCCTCTGAGTCAGGGACTCAGGGCGTCAGGCCTCAGCTCTTCACACAAGCTTCATCCCACAGAAAGACTGTTTGCCCCTGGCTGCTATCATGAACAGTCCTTGAGTCTGGCCTACTTCCTCCTCCTTCATTTTCCTAACAGGGCACTGCTCTTCCCATTTCCCTCATGGAAAAGAAAGTCACAAAAGAGTCTCCTATCTAACTTACAAACTTAACATTTGAAAATTAAAATTGAATATAAAATCGCACTTCTGCTTTTCCTTTCTTTACAGTGAGGGGGCTGCCCTGTATTTTTGGTTAGTCTCCCTTGAGAGGGGAACAGACATTGTGAAACTGTGTCACCCCCAGGCTCAGAACTGGCTCAGAACTGATTCCCAGATAATCACCCAGCTGTGGTTTGCTGGGAGTGTGGCTACTTACATTGGGCACCAATTCAACAGGAAGCCACTCATTTATCAGACACGGATTTGCTTGCAAACACTGCCCAAGAGATTTCTTTTCAAAACTGATTTCACCCCAGCAACACATCGCTAGCATTTCCTGTGCTTTGGGCCAGTGCTCTAAGAACAGGAGCCTGGGATGGAGAACAATTCAGAGTGTTACTGAATAACCAAGTTGCTTCAGGAGGCTAAGGTGTCTTCAGAAAGATTGATGCTGAGAGGTGAATATAAAGAAGTCAGTCCCAGATCCAAGAAACAAACACGAAGGAGATATACTCTCCCAGCTGAGGAAATCCACATGGAAGGAACCAGCAGGAGGAAACCAGAAGGGCTTCTTGGAGGAGGTGCTTTGCGTTTATCTTCTCCTGGTTCCAGTCCCCACTGAGCCATACCGTGTCTATGCTAGGACTATGGAGGGTAACGTTAGGAAACCTGTGACAGCCTGGAATCTCCCTGTGCTGTGCAGCTAGAAGTGGCGCAGGCATGGCTGGGACCCTGTGAATGCTTTCTACATAGGCTGCTGAGGAAGGAGCCGTGGCTGTCTTTCTGTCTGCACAGCATAGGTTCCAGAGGGAAGCAGGAACATGGGTAAAGCCACTGTGGTCCTGGCAGTGGAGGAAACAGGGCTGCTTGAGGCCTCCAGCGGCTGTGCGGGAGAGGGATGGGGTCAGGGGAGAGGGATGGGGTCAGGGCTCATGGAGCACAGGGTCTGCCCAGAAGGGGCAAAGAGAGTGGAGCACAGCCCCCTTCCCTGGACCTGCTGGCCACGTGGATGAGAGCGCCTAGGCCCTCATCTCATCTTGTCTCTCCCCCACACCACCCAGAGTGGGGGCAAAGTGAACTGCTCTTGCTGAGTTAATGAAGACAATGAGGACTCCTGGCTCCAGGAAGCACGGCTCTGGATTCCACACTGCCACGGGCAGAGTGACAATGCCATGAAGTTTCTCAGTGTGCAGTGCAGTAGAAGGGGAGACCTTACGTACCATGCTGGAGTGGAGGGAGGAGAGGTGCCGGGACCCTGGAGCAAGGGGAGATGGGGGGGAAGGAGAAGGAAGTGGATCTAGGTTCTGACTGAGGCGAGCAGCCTTTGAATGCTGGAAGCAGAGGAAACCCCCCTTCATGACCGATGGACTCCCCCCAACACGATGCCCTTTCCTTGGCTTCACAAGCCGCAGGCAAAATGTGAGAGTGGAAATTGCCAGGTGCGCAGATGTCTTCCAAAACACTTGGAGCAGATGCAACTCAGCGTTAGCAGTCCCAAAGACCAGAGAGAATGAGCACTGGGGATGGATATTCAGAGCTCTCTGCTTTCTGCCATGCTTTCTAAGTGGCCTTATGTCCAGGATCGTGGTGACAGCAGAGTGGCCAAAGCTGGCCCAAAACTTCTGACTCATAGAGTGCTAAGAGTGAACCAGAAGCAGATTCCTGTGCATTTGTGTTCAGGGAAGCTGTGAGAAGCTCTGTACCTCCTTCTAGCCAGTATACCATAGACACCGAATCCGCAGAGACAGGGCTGCATCCAGCCTTGCCTGGATGATCACTCCAACCGTGAGTGACTCACTGATCTCCCTTCAACTGCAGCCTTCCAGTACAGGTAAGCAGATTCCTAAGCCTGCTATAACAAACTACCTCAGCATGCGGAACAGAAAATACTAGGCAACTATTCTTTCTGGCAATCATAAGCCTGTGCTGGAGAGGGAGCCAGGCCTCGGATTCATGACAGGAAGCCACTTCTGGGTCTTCCTCAGCTCCCCTGAGGACTCTAAGGACATCAAGACCACCCTAAGAGCATCCCTTCCGAGCCCATTATGCTACATGTACTCTAGTTTCCAAACAAGCTCACATTCACTCGTTGATAGATGGTCATGAATTTGGGGGACACAGCTCTGCTGGATAGGATGATTAATGGGATTAAATGAAGCCATACACCAAAGGAGTTTAAGTGGATTATGGTCACTGTGTCTGAGCAGAAAGGAATCAGTGCAAATGGGTCAGCATTCCTTAATAATTTGAATCTTCTCCCTTTGATCCATTTTCAAAGTTACCAACCAATTCTTCTTTCTTCTCATTTCCTCAGGGAGCTGCATTGATTTTTCAGGCTTTATAACCTAAATTCATAGTAATTTACAACATGACTGCCCGGGTAATTCATTCCTAGAGCTATTCTTTATCCTTGTCTATGCAGACCTTTCGGGCGTTACAGTGAAATCAGACAGCAGCCAAGCTCCTTAGCTTTTCCTGATTGCTCTAATTGTATCTCTAAACCATCCAAGTCATAGCTGAGATCTAATGGTAGCTAGCGTTGAACAGACTGTGATTCCTGGAAAAGCCTTGGCAGGTAACATCGACCTAGTACCCTGGCTTCATTGGAACCAGTACAGCTTCACACGCTATCTGCAGGGAGGAAGAGAAGGCACATACTGCTACTCTTGGCCAGCAAAACACAGCACCGAACCTGTGGGAATCGATCTCTCCACAAACAACAAACTCAGCGCCCAACACTAAGGCCTTGAACGGCAGCTGCCATGCTCCCAGATGGAAGCTGTGCTCTTCCTGTGTGGCTGCCATGCTGTGGCCCTTTTGCCTCTTCACAGCACATTAGCCATTTCCAAGATGGCACGCCTGGAGACTCATCTCACGGCTTCCTCACTACAGCGGATTGACCTGTGTGGGACCATTTTTTTTTCCACGGGCAGAGCATCTTTCCAACCCAGTTATAAATGCTGATGCAGCATATTTCTTTCAATTATTCGCATGATTCCCGGTAACCTTGTGACTACCTTGCAGACCATGGAAATAATGAATCTCTCTCAGGAATGTGAACTTGGTATTGGGGCATTAACTTCACAGAGATTTGTTAGGCGTTTCAATGCACTTACTTTCCAGCATCTCATGATTTTGTATTTGATAATTAGGTGGCTTCAATTAATTAATGGAAGCATCCGAGTCCAGTGAACAGTCTATGAGACCCCGCCCAGAATGGCTGCCTTCAGCAAGGCTGTGAGCTGTACATATTTACACATTCCGCTTTCTGAACCGAACACAGACGTTCTCCAGGGCCTCCATCATCCAGAAGTCATCCCGTTGTTCTCTGTGCAGGTCTCAGCAAAGCCCCTCCCTAGCTCCATCTTCCCGGACTGCACTGGAGGAAAGACAAGCACCTAGCCCATCCATCACAATGACTTTCCCCGATCTCACATGTCTCTACCCATGGTGACCTTCTCAGTGGGTCTGGACACCATTGTGGTGGCAGTGCCTGGCTGTGGATTTCTGTCCGGGCCAGCTTTAGTCCGCTTACCCACTGCCATACTTTAACTGCCCATAGTGCAGCATGGAGAGGCAGGTCAAGGAGAGAGAAAGGAGCTTCATCTAGCCTAAACCTTCCCCATGCTGTGAAAACAGTACCAGCCTAGCAGCCCGCCTTCCTAAAGACGACCTTCTTCACTGCTTCTAGTAAGCCCCTCCACAGGGACCCCACTGTACACGCATGTATGTGTATATACGTACATACATACGTGTGTGTGTGTGTGTGTGTGTGTGTGTGTGTGTGTGTGTATCTCACAAGGATGCCTTTCATTCCACATGAATCCCGCTACCAAAAGGCTCAAAAATCACTCTAGACAAGATTTTGAACTCAGACAAGGGCAGATGCTGGCGGGGTTGGGGTTGTAAGCTAGTTCAGCCATTCTGGAAAGCAGTGTGGAGGTTTCTTAAAGAACTGAAAATTGACCTTCCCTGTGGAGATTTCTTAAAGAACTGAAAATTGACCTTCCCTACGATCCCGCCATACCACTCCTGGGCATCTATCCTGAGCATTATGACCCAAGATATGATAAGGACACCTGCTCAGCTATCTTCATCTC
Source organism: Megascapheus bottae (assembly GCF_031878675.1). Taxonomy (NCBI): domain Eukaryota; kingdom Metazoa; phylum Chordata; class Mammalia; order Rodentia; family Geomyidae; genus Megascapheus; species Megascapheus bottae. The sequence goes on from NC_143519.1 coordinate 3,096,988, forward strand.
TGCACTATTCACAATAGCCAGGCAATGGAAACAATCCAGATGCCCTACTACAGATGAATGGACACAGAAAATGTGGGATATATATATATATATATATATATATATATATATATAATGGAATTCTACATAGCCAACAGACAAGATAAAATAATGGCATTTGGGGCCGGGAGTTTGGCCTAGTGGTAGAGTGCTTGCCTAGCATGCATGAAGACCCGGGTTTGATTCCTCGGTACCACATACATAGAAAAAAGTTGGAAATGGTACTGAGGCTCAAGTGGTAGAGCTCTAGCCTTGAGAAAGTCCAAGGACAGTGCTCAGGCCCTGAGCTCAAGCCCAGGACTGGCAAAAAAAAACCCAACAACAAAATAATGGCATTTGCAGGGAAGAACGAGTCATGTTGAGTGAGACAAGTCAAGATCAAAGGAACAAAAGGCGCATGATATCCTTAATGCGTGGCTATTAGATCCAAACAGCACAAGAATGAGGACTCATTATTCACATACCCAATGCTATGGACATGGTATTGGAACTATAAACACAACTACATAGACAGAAAAATGTGTGACTCTATAGACATAATGTTTTAATACATAGATTAATATGTATATATCTATGACAGATAAGCCCTCAGCCTAATTTCAGTTATGTTCTACATTCTAAATGCCAGTGATTGTATGTAGAGATTCTCTTCTTGAACACTTGTTTGTTAAATATGTCATTTGATATAGGATGTAAAAATCAATGTTAATAAATTCTTTAATAAAAAATCACTCTAGAAACTGAAGTCATTTACCAACCAAACCTTCTCAATAATAGCAATAGGCTTATCATAATCAGTTCATCCAATAAACTGTAAAGAGCTACATATTCTGGATATATTTTGGAAGATAATGGATGTTCTACAAACAGTTGATAATACCTGCGGAGTATTCAAAAGAAGGTAAAACCTCTTCAAGTTAATACCTCATTAGCACAAAATGATTTCAGTATTTATACTGTAGCAGACCAGAAGTGACATTAGTTAGTTGAAAACCAAGGAGAAAATTGGGGTGTGGTGAGGAGATGGAGAAGGATGCTCAGCTTTGAACCTGACAGGCTGGAATGGGGGGAGGGGCAACAGGACAGGAAGGAAAAGACTTCCAGGAGGCTTTGGCTGACTCCTTGATGAGGAACAGAACTCAATTAGGAAACTGAGAGACAACGGAGGAGTCTCCACTGTGAGGTACGATGCTTAGCCATGGAACTACAAGTCGGCCAGAGAGACAATGGGATCTGAGCACAAACACTGAGGCCACCTCCTTCTTAGTCTCAATTCCTCACTGTGTAGAGTAGGGAGGATGTCCCACCTACCTGTGGCTTCTGAGAACAATAACCAAAGTCACAGTGGTGGAACATAAGCTAAAAATACCCACCATGTCCAAGGAAAACACTGGCGATTATTTTCCACCACCAACAAGAACAAAAAAAATGTTATCAGTAAGGCCATCACTAAAATCTACTGGGTATGCAAGAATAGAAGCTCTAGCATGGAATTTATCTTGCCATGTGAGTTTTCTCTATCTGCTTCTTCTCTATCTCTTTATCTGCTTCCTCACCATGTTCCTCCATCTCTGTCTCTTGAAATAACTGTGACTTCAACTAACGACCCTGAAGGAAAAGTGAGAACAGATTTTCCTTTTAGAGAGAAAAGAGTCACTGAACACATTGTAGATTGGTACCATATATTAAAATGACAAACTGAGGCTAAAATATTACTAACTCTCAGAAGACAATAATAAAGCACCAAAGACATTAAATTCCAACTTTAACAAGTGCAGTACTTTTAAAGTGAAAAAAAATCTGAATTACCTTTAAACAACACATTATAAACGTTAGCATAAATACCATCACAGACGTGAAAAGTACATTTGATTCTTTATACACAGTCAGGCAATAAAAAGTGCTGTGCTTGGAAAGAAACCGTAAAGGAAAATTACTCATGCAAATCACAATATTCAATGTTGAAACAACGGATAGAAAGGATTTCCCCGCCTCTGGCAGTGCTATTTATTTTCTCAAGTGCAAAAACAGGTACATTTGACTGCTTCGGTAGCTTATGATAAATGAAAATATCACTGCCCTGATTAAAGGGAAATCTTTTCCTGGATACACTCTGGAGGAAGAAAAATGAGTGTTAGGGAGGTGACAACACCTCTAAAGTGATTGCTAGTCTTCTGAAAACAATGTAACCTCTTAAATTACAAAAACTCCTTCATTTGCCTTTACCGCAGCCTATGGGAACTCAGGGGGCTGATTTCCAATCAAAGCTGGCAAGCCAGTTTTATACACCATGTTCGTTAGCACATGCACAAACAGCTGAGCTAATTTTTCTATCAGGGCCAGTCCAAGCAATAGTGTGATGTGAATGAACATGTGTTTTCTAATCCTCAGGCAACAATTACTTCTTCCCAGGCTCAGTCTCCTCATCCATACAAGTGGGAGAAAGCTCTTATTCCACAGGCAGCCCTGCTCCTAAATGGACCTTTCGGCTTCTTCCCCAGCTTCCCGTGTGGAAGGCCTTGCTGCAGTGAACCAGGCAGGTTCAGGAGAAAGGAGAGCTAATGACGCCATGAGATGGCTTCTCTGTGATGAGCGGTGCATCACGTCATGAGGTGGCTGGATGTTCATCTGTGAGCCAGGCCCCTTCATCTTACATGTCCTGGCTCGAGTATAATCTTCTCAGTCTATGTTATTTTTTTGTCAATCATGGGGCTTGAACTCTGGGCCTGGGTGCTGTCCCTGAGCTCTTCAGTTCAAGGCTACCTGCCTACCTCTGGGACTGGGCATTGTCCTTGAGATCTTCAGCACAAGGCTAATGCTCTACCTCTTGAGCCACCGTGCCACTTCCAGTTTTCAGTGGTTAATTGGAGGTGAGAGTCTCACAAACTTTAGTGTCCAACCTGGCTTTGAACCACAACCTCAGTCTTCTGAGTAGTTAGGATTTCAGGAGTGAGCCACCACGCATGGCTTATGCTAATTTTATAAGCAACGACCCAAGCTAAGACACTCTCCACAGCCAGGTATTTTAGTTCTGGATTATCATAGTAACCTTTTTAGCAGTTGTTGGAAATCTAAACCGTTTTGTTGAATCACTGAACATGTCATCACCGCATGCTAAAGCTGATCTCTGGCCCTGCCCAGTTGTTTCCATTAGCAATGCAGAGTTTATTTCAGTACTAAGAGGGTGAAACGTTATGGAGGATGACTTTTTGTGGACATTGTCATCCAGGGTCTTCTTGGACTTCTTTTGTGCTACTGCTGTGATGAAGAACAACAAGACGACGTGGAAGAAAGACTTCATAAAGTGTGTGGACAGCATGCATGGACAGGACACTGCACGTGTGTCTATGCTTTCATGCTGTGTACTCTGGCTCTCTCAACCTCTCTGTCCCCATTCTTTGTATTGATTATTACAACCAGGGAAACATCGACCACTACCTCTCACTTTTTCCTGTTCATTGTGTATAACTCCAGAGGCAAAACCGCAAAAGGCAACATCCTCAATGAAACTTAGTGTATAGCTAGTCACCCGCAGTTTGAATCAAAGTTACTATTTGCTTCTTTAGAACTGAAGGTCATATTCAATTGTTTTAAGTTTTGTATCTTTATAGCAACACCCACTGATAAACCACCTGCTATAAATGCGTATATTTCATGTATTTGTTAAACTTCAAATATGCATTAATAAGTTCTTCACCAAGTGTGCATTTAGGCGAGAACTACTGAGTGCCTGTTTTGCCAAATTTGTACCATATTTTACCAAATTTGTACTCAAATGTAATATGGAATAATTTCTGTGGGAGGAGGTTTAGGATAAAGCTGTAAGTCTTACATTAGAAAACCAAGTAGTTAAAAAGAAGCAAAAGGAGCCGAAAAGCAATGCCAACCCATTTGTGAAACTTCTGAGTCACCTCTGATCCTTCTCATTTGTTTTTACATCCAATTTTTTCTTACCAATTTCATGGGGCTTTATAGTTCATTTTCAAGTCAACAGCCATTCATGGGACTTTGGGGCTGAACTTCCCCTCCGCCCCAGACAAGCATTCCCAGGCGCTCTCCTCTGTCCCCAGCTGCACTCGCCCCCTCTCACTGCCAGCTCACTTTAGACGGCAGTCTCCAGTCCAGGAGCGCAGAGGAGAGTCTTCCCGTGATCCTAGCCCAGAAGAAGGACCGGCTGCAGGGGTGACCCCAGCCTGGCCCAGTCCACGCAGGCTGGGCCACATCCTGACCCCTGACCTCAAGGCCTGCCCCCCCCCCCACAGTGAGGTCACCAAACACCCCTGTGCAGGCAGAGGCCACGCGCCCCTCTCCAGCCCCTCCCCGCCGCCGTACCTTCCTTGTCCTGGCGGTGGACCACGGCGTCGCGGATCACGTCCGCTGGGTGGAAGCGGACCCGGGGGCTCCTCCCGGGCCTCGGCCTCCTCCAGGCTGGCCCTTCCCGCTGCCGCCAGGCCTCCTCGCGCTCGTAGTAGGCCTGGACTTGCTCTCCTCGCAGGCGCCTCACCAGCCGCTGCCGCTGGCCGAGGGGCAGCGACTCCAGCAAACACTGGTCAATTTCCATGTCCTGGGACCGGAAGGCGTTACATAGCCGGAAGCAACCTGGCAAGGGACAGGGGAACGTCACTGGACCGCCACTGTCGCCACAGCCCTCTGTGCCAGCCGCCACTCGCCCAGCCAGGGCTCACGCCCGCCCTCCCCATCCCATCACCCCCACCAAGGCCCCCAAGTCTACCCACTGCCCATCCACTGTGCAATGGACCAAGAAAACAACACAACCTGCCCAGTGAGGAGAATGCTGCTGGGAGAGAACATCCCCGGGCTGTGGGGTCTTACACGACGGCGGAGTCAGCCACCGACTCACTGCTCAACCCTCTTCTTGATTACAAGACTCGCATTCCCAAGCGCAGCAACCACGGTTACATGGAAAGGTGGACATGACGCAAGATTGTCTTTAGGTCTCTCAAACCTAGTGATATGTTGTTTAATAAAGTGTTTTGTACTAATACACTGATTAACCCGCTGAATTATCCGTGTATTAAAGATACAGTCATTATGATCCACTAACCCATCCAATTATCCACTCTGAAATACTACCTTTCAAGATACTATTTCATGGGGCCGGGAGTTTGGCCTAGTGGTTAAAGTGCTTGCCTAGCATGCATGAAGACCCGGGTTCGATTCCTCGGTACCACATACATAGAAAAAAAAAAAGCCAGAAGTGGTGCTGAGGCTCAAGTGGTAGAGCTCTAGCCTTGAGAAAGTCCAAGGACAGTGCTCAGGCCCTGAGCTCAAGCCCAGGACTGGCAAAAAAAAAAAAAAAAAGATACTATTTCATATAAAAGCACCCAAGACACCCCTAAGATGCTGCACAAACACTTGCATTTACCACTACCATTAAAAATCTTACTGTTGGCAGAAGATTAAAGGAAAGCAATGGAAGTTCTAGAACCTGGTTCAGAAGTGCAGCTTCAGATGTCCTTTCTCAATAAGGGAAATCCACTTATTTTTCAGAATGTGTTTCATGACATAGCCGGGCTGCTCTGGACTCCCTGCGTGGCTCAGGCTGGCTTCACATTTATGATCGTCTTCTGTCAGCATCTCCATTGCTGGGATTACAGGTACGTGCCATCACACTCAGCAATGCTTGCTTTTCCAACGTACTTGTGAGGTGAATCCCAGCAAGTTGACATAACTATACATGTTCAAACTGTGGCATGTTCTGTACCATACCTGCCTGCCTTCCATGCCAAGGGCCAGTTTCTCATTTCCCAGGAGCAGCCATGATGTTGCTTTTTCCATTTCTGTATCTCTTGCTACTTTGAAAATTGTTTTTTTTTTTTAACCACAAACACAGCTGCATCAATAAGACAGTCTGTGGTTTGTATGTGAAGAAAACTTAATTGAGAGAAGCTGCATCATGTCCAAGCCTGAAGGGACGTTTGTATGTCAAAGTCAAAAACGGTTCATACACACTCAAGAGTAAGAAGACAAGACACAATGATTCCCTGAGGTACCCACAACATCAAGGACTCAACATGCACTTGATTTGCGTAATACATGAGGTGGGGGAGAGGGAGACAGAGGGGGAAAGAGGGGGAGAGAGGGAAAGAAAGGAGGAGAGAGGGGGAAAGAAGAGGAGAGAAGGGGAGAGAGGGGGAAAGAGAGGGTAACATTGGGCTTTTATCTTCATTGTTTATTTGCATTTATAAGCATCTGGGAGCATCAAGTATTTGTATATAAAATCTTCCCTTTCCAGTGACCCCATCGCAGTAGATGACAGTGGTTCTGAAATAATGACAAACAACTGCCATTGTATGCTGCTGTAATAAGAGCCATGCTGAGGATGGTTGTGGGAGAGTGATCCGAGCACTCCACGGAGAATGTCTTTTGCTGGCAAACCTGCTTAGGAAACCGACTCACATTTGGCTTACTGACTTTGACGATGTGTCCTACGTGACTGCCCCAACTTGTCACTCATTGCCTGGGGGATAGCAAGGGCCCCTGGAAAACCATAAAGACACAAAGCAGCACCTGATTTCCGGTCGCCAACAAGTGTGCCATTGGCAGCAGAGGACAATCTAATTAATGCTGGGACCCTCCAGATCTTGGTGCCTGAGCAGAATCCCTTGGGAAAACTGATTATTCAGTTCTTAGGACTGCATGGTGACAATCCAGGATGCATGGAACAATCCCAGGGTCCATCAGAATGGAGGACCAAACCTTTACTCTTACGATTTGGGAAAACCAAAAGCCATGACTGTGAAACTTAAAATTCATATTGGTATAAGACATTCATTTTGGATGCATTCTACCGTCAAATAATACCTTTACATTATGCTGGAGTTATCTAAAAGTTTTTTCCTGTAAAAATATCAGACATTGTGACCAATTATTTTATGTAATTACAGGGTAAAGGACGCCACACCAGTGCATGCATGCTGACAGTATCACTATTCAATAGCCAGTAGATATGACCACAGAGGAAGTGGAAGAACAGAATAAGGTATACACATACAGTGGCATAGGATTTAGTTGTTAAAAAAGGGAATTAACCTGGAAGATACTGTTAGGCAAAATGTATCTATCAGTAGCCAGGCACTGACGATGGCTCATGCCTATAATCTTAGCTACTGAAGAGGCTGATATTTGAGGATCCACATTGGAAGCCAGCCCTTGAGGGAGTCTGTAAGAATCTTATCTCCAATTAACCATCAGAGAACTAGAATTGGAGCTGTGGCTCAAAGCAGTAGAGCAATAGCCTTGAGCAAATGAGCTCAGGGACAGCGCTCAGGCCCTGAGTTCAAGCCTCAGGACTACAACCACCACCACCGAAATGACGTGTCAGTAAAAATTAAATTCAGTAATATTTAACTTCTCCTTAATGAATTAGCTGAACTCTTAGACAGTAGAATTGTGGTTTGCAAGTAAGGAAGGGAAAAGGAGGTCGCATTCACTAGAAAGTTTCAGGTTGCCAAGGTGAGAATTGTCTGGGATGTCTTTCATAAGAGTTTATAGTTACTATTCATGAGCCTTATACTGCAAAGTGGTTTCAGTGGTAGATTTCAGGCCATACTTTAAACATCTAATATTGTTGTTATAGAGGCAATGTACAGAGGGGTTACAACTACGTAAGTCAAGTTAAAAGTCCCTTTTGGTTTGGACAGCGTCACCCCTTCCCTTGCTCTCTTCCAGTTTTCCTCCCATCTCCACTCACAAGCTGTGCAGTTCATTCTCAACATAATGCCCCATGTGCACCACTGCTGCATTGGTTCATTTGTCCCTCCATTTCTGGGATTTCTTTTACCTTCCCAAGGACGGATAAACAATCATGCTGTGTTTCCGATATAATAGAGGCACCAGTGCTTGTGTCATAGGGGCTTAAAACACACCTGCAGCTTAAGAAACTTACAAAAAATATGGCAGCAGCCACCTCATGTACTCCACTCCTCACAGACGTTTGCTTGAAATTCTGCAAGCCTGAGAGCAAGCTTCTCGATTGAAACCCAGCAGGTGTACACACGTGCATTGCACACGCACACACACACAGAGAAACCACAGCTGCTACCCACAGCTCCTTGAGCAGCAACTTTATTCTTGGAATCCGTTGCTATAACAAGATTCCAAAGAGATTTCTTTTTAGTTGCAGATTACAATGGCAGTGAAACAAAGGATCAATTTAAGTTTTTATAGCAAGAGTACAATCAATTTCAGCACACTCCCCCAGAGCCTTTAAAAAACCTCTCTAATCACTGAAGTCTTTAGAAAATGCTGAATTTTAGCATGGTTGTAATCAGGATGCAATATGCTATACATCTTAACAGGAAAAATGAAAACAGTAGAAGGAAGCTTCATTTGAATGAGATAGAAATGTTATGAGCTAAAATAATCAAGGATTTTGGTCTCTGATGCCTTCAATGCTTTCATTGAAACATTTCTCTGAAGGGTGAGGGAAATAAACTACGTAAATAAAGAACCAAATTCCACTCAAGAAAAACCACCACATATTTACTTCACTGATGTTCAGCTATCTTTCAGATTTCAAGATTACATATGTCCAGGCTGTGTGGGTTTTTTATCTCTTACCTGAATTATGATCAATGCTTTCTCTTTTAATCTGTGCAGTTCCAGAGGCCTGGAAGCTGTCCGTGAAATTTGTCGCTCAAGGTGAGTGGTGTATCAAGACTTGTGGGGTTTTTTTTGATGGTTAATTGGAGATAAGAGTCTCAAGGACTTTCCTTCCCAGGCTGGCTTCAAATTGCAATCCTTATATCTAAGCCTCCTGAATAGTTATAATTGTAAGCATGAACCACCAGCACCAACCAGGCTGCCATTTCCACATGACATATGACCAAAAATACCACACTGCTCGTCCTACTGTGCACCGATTTGTGCTTTCCCACATTTAACATGTCTCAATAAATCTTTAATCGATTTTTGGTTATGACGAATGGCTTTTCATTGGATGTAACTTTCATTCTCTCTAGGATTTGTTTTCGGATAGCTAGAAAACTGAAGACTGTCATATTGGTGGGCATCCTGGTTTATCTCCCCAATGGCTATGATGTGAATCTGTACCCATGGTTGCCTGTGGGAATCGAGTGTGAACTCAGTGTCCTGTGCCTCCAGGTCCAGTGTGTGTTGTCGTCGCCCTGACACACAGAGTACCAGCTAAACAGAGTCATTCCCACTCCATCTCAGCCTGCTATCTGCAGTCCCAGCTCCAGGCCTCAGTCACGTGGCTTTAGATATGCCCTTAGCTTCTTCCCGGTTGGTTCGACTTTATTCCAAGGGATTATTATTTTTTGCCAATCCTCTCTTGAACTCAGAGCCTGAGCACTGTCTTTGGGTTTTCTCAAGGCTAGAGCTCTACCACTTGAACCACAACACCACTTCTGGTTTTTTCTGTGTATATGATACTGAGGAATCGAACCTGGGTCTTCATGCATGTTAGGTAAGCGCTCCACCATTAGACCAAACTCCCGGCCCCAGTGGGATTGGTTTCTTTTCCTTTGTGTCTTGTGTAAACCTCACAGGGAAGATCTAATGACAAAATGTAAGCAAACTGTCAACAAAGGGTCTCTAATCAGGTATCCACTAGATGAGGGCTATGACTTGTTTTCCAACAAGTTCATGGTCATGATCCCGACAAGCTGTAGCCCAGGCTGTTATTGATGCATTCACACTCAACCAAAAACATTTGCGCCCTCTGCTTCAAGTACCCATGTTTGATGATGAGCAGAATCATCTGCTCAGAGCACACATCTCCATATGAAGCGCACATCTCCAGCCTTCACCTCTGGTTGGCATAGCGGAGAAGAGATTCAGCTTACTAAATCTGCCAGAGAAAGTATTTAACAGACAAGCGTGTGGCCTCCAGTCTCGCCTGGAGCAGCTCTCCCCAGCAGCCACACGCCAGGTTCTTCCAGTGGCTGGAGGCTCTCCAGATGAACAAGGCGTATTTCAGATAGTAGATCAGTTAACACATGCTGCTTGTGACTGATTCCTCCTTGAAACCTTCATTTCATTAAGAATGAATGAAGTACACTCAGAGAACCCCTCGATGGCCGCCGCCTGATGAGCTGTAAATGAAATACTTCTGCCTTTTACTTCAGGGGTATAGGCTGGAACAACACTTAGGAAACTCCTAAATTAGCAGAAAACCAGCAGTAAAAAACCTGCCAGCAGTATTACTCCATTGATCATCTAACCTACTACTCCATCTAAGCTGGAAAGGAGGGTGGGAGATGTGTACAGCCGTGTCACACTAACCTCCTAAGCCAGAGGTCCAAGTGCAAACCCCTTTCTTCCCGCCCCAAATCCAACCATGAGCCAAGCATCCTAACAACAGTCTTGCGAAACTGAACTCCATTCCAGTTTTTAAATCAGGTGTTTTCTGGCAAGTTCATCTGTATATTAAGCACAGATTTCTGTTTCCATGACAACAATAGACACAGTCTCCACTGTCATTTATACGCAAATCCATAGAGGAAGGTAGAATTAAAAGAATGTAATAAAAAGTGGAAGATGTTGCCTACCAAAAGGAAGTTTTGTTCACTAACTTTATTAAGAAGTCCTTTTTATAAAACAATTCAAAACAAAATAGGCAATGAGCCTTCTATTAAAGAGCACCATACTAATAGCTTAAAGAAAAAAAGCTTTGCAATCGTGTTAGTAGTCATTTGGCATTTCAGTGCACAGTTCCATGAGACACATGAATGGATGGGTGAGATGGGTAGATGAATGAGTAGATGATAGAAGACAGATACATGGATAAATAGACGGGGCAATGAATGAATAAACAGATGATAAACACATGTATACTTGAAGCGTTTAAAACCCCACTGCGGGATAGAACCAGGAGAGGATGAAACACAGACACGTGGGCATCAGAGGCTGGAGGAGGCCAGTGTCACCGAGGACTGCTCTGTCTTAGCACTGCTGGGCTCAGGACCCCAGAATCCTGTCCTTCCAACAGTAAGGGTGAGGCTCTGTGCATGTTGGGGAGAATGGGGAGGGCAGAGAGATCAGGTCCACCGGCTTCTCAGGGACCACCCAGTGGACGGAGGTGGTATTACCATGACCCTGTCTTTTTCAAAGGCAGTGTCGAGTACCAAGCCCTGAAGGAGATTCATAATTTGCCAGGAAGGAACCGAATTTGAACATGGCTGAGACACCTGCAATTTGTCTCAGGGCCCCATAAGGAGCAGTGCAGGCTCCTTGAATGATTGTGGGGCAGGCTCAACCCCTCATGGCTCACTGGGAGATGAACAGGGGGGAGTGAAAACCCATGCACAATTCCTGAGGAACAGAAAAGCCTTTGAGCTGCCCTGATCAGCTCATGAGAGCCTTTGAAATGGGCTCCCTTAATCCAGCCAAAGTTTTACCTACTAGATGACGTCTCACAGAGCAAATAAATAGTACTCTAGAAACAATGTCTCTGTTGACTTTTCTTCTCTCGGTACTGCATAGCTGTGACTTTTACATCTTCAAAATACATGGCACTGTGGGGCCTTTCTGGCACGAAACCCAGCTTGTTATCAGGTCATTTCCAAGTCTGTCTCCCTCTTTCTGCAGCCCGGGGTCTGAGAAGATCAGTCAATTGATTTCAAATCGCAAGTCACTAATTTGTATTTGTCTCTCCTTGACATTCCTCATTTTAGGATAATAAATAATTCAAGCCTCTTCATTTTCTCTTATTCCAAAGACCCTTAAGCTCTTTGCCTTTAATTATCTTCCCTCGGCTCTCCCTTACTCTAGGAAACACCAAAAGTAAGCGCATGAGTTAATACACATCCTTGATTCTCATTTAGTTTTTATTGTCATGTTTTAAACTACAGGGCAGCGTCTTATAAGCTGTTTTTAACCACAGCCATCTGTGAAGAGCATAAAGTACTTGATCTTTCCATCATGACCCTTCAGTTGGGTCCCAAATACTTAAGTCAGTTTGAAATTCCACAGCTTAAAAACCATTAAAACGGTATCTGCCATCGCAGAACACCTTCTCTCAGAAAGAAACACACGGGGTTGGGTACTATGGCCTCCACCTGTAATCCTAGTTATTTGGGAAGCAGAAATGAGTAGGATTGTGTGTTGAAGCCAGACTGGGCCAAGTTAGCAAGAAAGTCAGTCAAGAAAGCCAATCGTGGTAGCACACATTGGTCACCTCAGTCAGGTCAGAACCCACAGGAAGGAGGATGGAAATCCAAGACTAGCCCAGGGGAAAAGTGAACGAGAGTCCATTTCCATGAATAAGTGGAGTGTGGGAATTCCAGCTACTTAGGGGGATGTAGGTTGGAGGATCCTGATTTGAGACCAGCCAGAGCAAAACTGTGAAACCACAACATCAAATTAACAGAAACAGAAGAAGGTTGGGGCAGTGGGTCAGGCAGTAGAGGATCTGCTGACAGAAAGGAGGTAAGTGTGACTAGCCTGTAGCTCAGAACCAAAAGCACTGCATAAAAGTGTGAGTCAGCATCTCAGAATGATCCTTCCTGAAACAGGCTATCCTGTGCTGAACTGTAGAATTAATTTATGACAATTGGTGGAAAAACAAGTTCCCTTAATGTAAACTTCACTGGAATATACGTTCTTGTTGTTAAGGTTCTTAGCATTAGTTCAACTTCACAAGTGATGGGAGGATGACAAAGGTAAAGCAGTGGGGTTCCAACAGAGAGCCTTCGTGGGTCATCTCTCCATCCCCTATGTGGGCTGGACAAACCCTGAGGGCCTTAAATACATGTGGACAGGTGCATGGGTTTGAATTTCTAAAGATGATATAAATGCATAGGCCACACTTGTGAAATATCCGTGATATGATCACTTTACCCAAGAGCTGCTGTGCATGTCTGTAATTGCAGCTGCTTAGAAGGCACAGGCAGGAGGATTGCAAGTTTGCCGTGAGCTCAGCAAATTTGGTCCAAGTGGTAAAGTTACGTGCTGACAAACACAAGGCCATGGGTTCAATCCCAGGCATGGAAAACCCAAATCAAAACAAAACACAGAACTGTCCCTGTTAAAACCATCAAACCTCTTGAGCCAAGCACGGTCTTCCCCTGGTCACCCTCTCTCCACTGTCAGCAGCTCAGCTAGCTGTGGAGCACACATACCAGGCAGGGGTGAAGTCTCTCCCAGGAGGCCCAGTAACTTTGCTGGCCATCCTCCCATTCCTCATGGGCCCTTCTCAGGGGCCAGGGCCCTGCTGGCCTCCGGGTGGATTCCCCTTGATGTTCTTCTCCAGGCAGCCACCATCTGGTCACTTCCTGCCACGATGTTCACCAACCCATTTCAGTCTTCTTCTTCATGAAGACTCTCAGCTCCCTCGTGGGCACACCTTCCTCTGTCTCCTTCCTGAAATGCCTCCCTGAACCATCTCCCGTCTCACTGGCAGCCAGGTCTCTCACCTTGTCTACAGTGATTACCGGGCACTAGCAACTCCACGTCTACTCAGACTGATCTCACTCCCATGTGCTTTAGAGTCATGTGGTAATGCCATCCTCAGACCTTATGGTATTTACTGTCCCAGCTTCTACCGAAGCTCACACGTCATACCATACACACTGTTTTCCAAAAACCTCATAGTCCCAGCCCTGACTTTGCCCCTTCTCTCATCTTCCACAGTAGCTACACGGTCCCAGGACTCTTGGTCCTCAAGGTTTCCCGGTGAACCGCATTTTCTCTCTGGAGCCACAGGATTGTCTTCCCAGACTCCGTGCTGCTGTCTTCCTGTTGCTCTTCATATCTCAACCCACTCCCAGACTCCTCTCTTCACCTGTGTGCTAACGGTGTCCAAGCGCGCCACTGGCTTTCGGGAAGGTCCATGCTCGCTTGCTGGTTTCCTCGTCTGGCTATCCAGCTGGAAGAATGAACTTGAGCCCAGCCTGGGCCAGAGCTCTGTGATGTGCTGCTGCCCTGGGTTTCACCAGCATAGAGCCGGAGTTCCCCCTGCACAGCTCAGCCTCAGACATGGTTCTTGAAAGCACCCAGGACTGGGAGATCCTGAGCAGCACCAACCATGGAAAGCATAAAGCATCCTCCTCTTCCATTCACTGACCCACCTGAGATAGATGACCAAAGGACAAGGACAGGCGTCAAGCAAGGGTGTGAGCCCTCCAGACAGAGGGCCGGCTTTCAATCACCATGTCAACACCAGCAATGCACAGTCACCTTGCTAGCTCTGTTCCCTCAACGCAAGCAGCCTATGACTTTCCTGAAAGAGCACAGAAAGGGGGAAGGCCAAACAGTGGATGCTGCTATTACAGTTGTCTCCTCCTGCACACACCTGCAGGGCAGCTCTGGAGCCCTGAGAGGGTGTGGTGTGTGGAAGAGAGAAGGATGGATTCAATATAGACACAAGATGGATGTCTCAGGTTAAAAATTTCCCACTAGCCGCATACCTAATAGCTCCTAATTTCTTCTAACTATTTTGTACTTATTGGCCTGCGATGTATTTAATGTGGTACATAGAAGGATGGGGTCGTCGTGGAGGACGAGGGGCTGGGGGAAAGGAAGAGGAGCTTGTCTGCTGTGAGAAGCAGCAGCGTTTCTGTTATAACTCATCCTTGGTTGTCATTCTCTTCATTGGAAACAACTTTATCCTTCATCCTGCTGTAAGCAGTGCAGCCCTGAGCTACATGCAGGAGACAGGCTGAGCCAGAGTGGAACAGCCTGGCTTGCTCTGCTCTGCTCTGCCCCAGGAAACACCAGAGGGAGAGGGCCAGCCAGACTTCAGGTTCCACTGTAGTTTGTTAAGTGGGGATCAGAAGCACAGTCCAATGTCCCAGGTTGCAGGAAGCTGGGAGCTCACTGCACTCTGAATGTTTTCCTCCTGCTTGCTTGCACCTCGGCCCAACCTTGTGTCTGAAGGCATGCTAGCTGGCACTGGGCATGGAGATGCAATCTCTGCAGGTCCATCTGAGAGGCCCTGCTCACTCAAGGGCATACAACATCAGCATCACTTGTAGAAGCATTCTTTGAGTATCCTGCTTAACAACCCCCCACTGTGTGTGTGTGTGTGTGTGTGTGTGTGTGTGTGTGTGTGTGTGTGTGTGTGTGTGTGTGTACAAAGTCTCATGCCTGGCCTGGAACTTGCTCTGCCTTCCAACAAGGCTTTACATTCCTGATTCTCCCGATTCTCCTGAATGCTGGGATAACAGGTGTGAGTTGTCTTTCCCAACTTCTAATCCGTTTTGTACTATACTTTTAAACTTATATGATAGATTCGATTGGATAGAATCATGTCCCCCCCATCCACTCGGAAAGGGACATTGTAATGAGGGTCTCTACCATTTCTCTGAATATGCTATTCCACTGCCCTAAAGATGCGGTTCTTTTCTCTGTTTATAAAGGGAAGACATCCTCATCGTGAGTGACCTCGAAGACATAGGAGATTCATCAAAGATAACATAGTAGCATAAGGCAGTGGAACCTAGTGGTAGGGCCTGCTGAGAATTTCCAGAGTCACACGTGGGAGTGGAGGTAAGGCTCGAATGCCACGGCTCCAGCGTTGACCACAAATCAAAGCCACACGATAGCTCAGAGGTCTGGGCAGCAGCTTCAGGGATGGCATGTCTGCGCGTGTCCGAATGCATGCTCGTGCTCGTGCACACGCACACGCACACACACACACACACACACACACACACGCACACACACACACGCACACATACTTCTTGTGGCTCATCCAGTGGATTCCCCAGCTGCATGGGGCCCTCACGACCTGCCATGACTCCACTTTGCAGCTCATCCTCCTCCTCCTCCACAACTCCACCGCTCCATGCATTGGGGCCTTGCTGGAGGGCAGACACAGCAGGAGGTAAATCACCACAGGAGCCAAAGATGGGTGCCACGGGAGGGGAGTGAGTGTGAAGAAGGGAGACCAGCGAACCTTGCCTCATCCCAATATCAGAAGACGCTGGCACAATCTAGGGAAGCCCTGTGCTTCCAGAGCAGCTCCCAGGCCACAAACCATGAGCAGAATCAATAAAGCTATACCAGATATCACTCTTTTTTGTTATCCTGGCTATCTTTCAAGTTCCAGCTAAAGACATTCCTTCTGTGCAAGGGAGTGAAATGAAATAAAATGAAATGTCTCTTTCCACAATGAAATCCAATTCTGAGGTCATTTGGCACATGTTAAACCATTTCCCCCAGAAATTTTATACATTTTATAATACATTATAGTAAGAAGTTTTCATTTCTTTGATCAGTTCATTGGGAAAATTTTTACAGGTGTTGGGAACATTGTCATGAATAAAAATTTTATTGATTCAGTAAATTCACTAACTTTAGATTTCATCTCTTACACTGATGGATTTTAAGAATGATCTCAAACTCTCATTTCTTCAAGAGCCCTGAAATTCTACACTCAATTAATTCCATTAAAACAAAGCCAGAAGGGGCAGGTAAAGACAGAGTTTTGTTGTGTGGGGAGACCAATAGCTCCCTGAATCCCTAAGTGCTTGTCCCTCTGTCCCTCGGGACTCTAGCTCATGTTCCATGGCTACCATGCATCAGCTGCGCTGATTCTCTTATCTGAGCCCTGGGTTCCTACAGTAGGCATGACGCAGAAGCTTGCAGGAGTTTCCCTCTGCAGAGGCACAGACAGAACAGCAAAACAATGCACCTGCTGAGCAAGATTTGAGAAAGCAGCCCAGCCAGAAGCCCTGCCCTGGGCATGTCCCACCAAAACAGTCACCTTGAGAAGGAGACTAGCCCACAAGCCTTCAATGCGCTGCGTGCCCCCCAATTCCTCACTGAGGAGCCATGCTACAAACTTACCAGCTGATTCATGCATTCTGATGGGAGTTAAAATGGCTCTGCAGGCTCAAGGCGTGCCTGTGTTGGAGATACTTAAGATTTAGGCAATTTTGCTTTCAACAATTATAATCTCAATGCCTGCGAATATTCTTCACCACAAACCAAGCAACAGCAAATATTTTCTCTGTCTCAAACATCATCATTTTTCAGCCTCCTTTATGACAAAAGTTGAGATCCATTCAAAACACGTGCTCTCTCAGCTTGCTACTTAATTAACATTGTGATGTCCTTGGTCAGCAAACACCTAATCCGAGCAGGAAACCTTTTCCTCAAAATGTCATCCGCCACTTTAAGCTCATGATATAAATGCATCCAACTTTTCAGAAGTACTCAAGGAAGAAACCCAGTCTATCCAGCAAGCAAGCCATTTTTGCTGTAGATAGGTCTTCCTCTTCATTACTGCTGTCCAGAGAAGGCTCCGGTGCAATAGTTATCTAGTTCAGAACAGCTTGCTAAAATTCCAACATGAGAAAATAGAAATGCCTGAAGAACTGATCAGAAAAGGCGGGGAATAAACTCTTTATCAGACTCTGAGCATCAGTGAGGAAGATTTGGCAGAGTCACTGCAAGGTGAGAGGTGCAAGGACAGAAGTTTATAGTCAAGGGCAAGCTGGAGACGACAGTAAGCTTACAATGCAAGCTTCATCAATAAAACCGGAATGGAGCCAAAGACGATGTGACTTAACTATCTGCTGACATCTCTCAGTCAGTTCAGCTTTTATGCATGTAACTAATATGTGCTAATGTTCAGAAATATCTTTCTACAACTCTTCTCTTTTATTTTAAAATTATTAGCATAAAGTACTGTACAAAGGGGTTTTACTGTACTTTTTAAAGCACGCATACATTATGCTTTGATCAAATTCCCTCTGAATCTCCTTCCTTTGTATATAGCTTCTATGAGTTGCTTTATTCCCTATATCTTATTTTAAGAGCTAAAGTTTCCAGGATTACTATACCACAGCATTTGGATGCAAATAGAATCACTGCAAAATCTGAAATTAACAGACAACATATTCAGTCTGTATTTAAAAAAATAAAAAACAACCTTCAGAGTCACCAGCCTGTGCCATTCATCCAGTCTTATACACCATAATTAAGACCTGCCTTAATTCTGGCATCCACCTCAAATAATACTTCCAGAAAAAAAAAAACAGCCACCAAACAAAATCAAGCTTACTTACAGCACTTGATAAAATGATAGTGAGACATCTTTCCATCTCAGGCATCAATCTGACTGTAGAATCCAGCGTTCCCGTCAGCCACAACGGCAGTTCCCAGGAAATGCATTATTTAGAGTCCTGACTCAGGTAACAGTTTACCACGGATGCATTATTGAACACAGGCTCCGTGCCATGACCATGCAAAAAGCTTTCCACTCATTCTCACTCGGCAGCTGGAGTTCTGAGAGAAGCCCGTGGGGGTGGGTGTTGAGCCACAGTGGCTGCACGTGCTATTGTAGTGTCCTTGATTGACAGGCTCCCCGATGCCACAGTCCAGGGAAGAGTCCCTGTAATTGGCGCTCTGGTGGCCAGTCTGCCACATGCACAACACGGAGGTGCCTGCGCTGCTGCAGTGCGGCTCCGGTGCTGGCGCTGGAACTGCCTGCTAATGGCTTTTCAATTGCTTTCAGATGGCAGCAACTAGCTGATGAGAAGGCAGGAGAGAAGCCACAGAACAAGGGTACCCTGCTCTAATTCGCGCTCCGTGACCACTGGCCAAACACCACCAGATTCTTAGGTGGTGGCGAAGCTCATTATTCTGAGTTGCCACCTGCAAATAGTCCTCTCTCAGAATCAGACAGCTTTCCATCTGCTAGGCGAAATGAAGACACTGAATTACATTTCACAACACATCGCTGTTTATCTAGGCAGAGCACAAAACTTAAACGGTTCGCAAAACGCTTTTGGGTTTGCCTAGCTTTGAAATTTAGAATTGCGTTACCTCCGCAGACTGCAATGAGTGAACTGAACTAGACAGCCCAACCTGTGAAGAAGTCTGAATTGGAATCACAGAATAGATGAGCTATGAGGCTCAACTATATTGGAGATAAAATGCCCTGCTTGTACATATTTTAGTATCTATCCATATTAGTGAAAGAGAGAGGCCCTATTTAAATCAACTACAATCGCACATCTGTGTTTTGAACACTCCACAGATCCTCTGAGGAAGCGAACCTCTAACCACAGCTGCGCCAGTACAAGCCCAGCCCCTGAAGGAACTGTCCCAGCACACAACTTACACACAACAAGGCATTGCGACCCAGGTTAGAGGAGAGCCCCACCTTAGAGGCCCAGCGAAGGCTCATGAGGGGTACAGAGAGTTCCTCATTTGCTCGAGGGACCACCAGGACTGGTGACGTAGGGGACTGTGCCATGTGGGGTGTAAAGTAATTGCAGGGAGGACTGCTGGGAAAGGGCATGTGGCAGGCACCCTTGCCAGCTAAGCAGGCCGATTCAGTCACCTTGAGAGCAGGCTGGGAGACACTGGGGCTGAGCCCACTAACGCCTTCTCCCCAATGATGTCTTGCCCAGGCTAGATTGTGATCCTTAGTGAAGTGGGCTGGACTGGTGATCAGAAGGGAGGACACAGGCCTAGTGGCAGAGCAGAGATAGGACCAGGCGCCTCCCCAAGGCAGAGGCAGCAGCTGGGCCGTATCTGCTACCTGGACAGTGGCAACGGAGACAGTGCTGGTGAGATTGGGAGCTCTGAGCACCACGAGCTCATTCCTGTCGCATTCAGGTTGCAATCCGAGCATCGCAGCTTAAAGCAAGCATAGCCAGGAAAGTCCATGAGACTACATCCACTTGACCAGCAAGATGTCTAGGTGGAAATGTGGCCCAAGTGGTAGAGCACCAACCGTGAGCAAAAAAATAGTTGGGTGAGTGGCTGGAAGTACAGCATGCCAAGAAAGCATTGTTGATAGTTTGATAGATTAGAGCCCCTCAAGACAGGTAATAGGTAAAACCCCTCATCCATCGAAGGACTCTTACCCAAGTGCTACACAGAATAGAGATACTCTACTCAAGTTAGAAGGCATAGTAGGTAAGAAATTATCAGACTGAGCCGGGCGGGTGGCTGACACCTGTAACCCTCACTACTCAGGAGGCTGAGATCTGAGGATCAAGGTTCAAAGCCAGCCCCGGCCACAAAAGGACCTGAGACTCTTATCTCCAATTAACCTCTAGAAAATGGGAAGTGGGGCTTGGCTCAAGGGTAAGGTGGTAGCCTTGAGCTGAAGAGCTCAGGAACAGCGCCCAGGCCGAGTTCAAACCCCATGACCTCCCCCCACACACAAAAAGAAATTACCAGACTGGTAACATAAACCTCTAATGTGCACAGTGGATCAACACCAGATATGCCCACGAGGATTTCAAGAAGAGCAGATCGAGACATATACCCACATTTGCATGAACACTTAGAACCTACTTCAGAGGCACCAGCTTAGAAGCATGTGTGATTCCTCCATATTGAGGTAATATTTCTCTTTAATCTTCAGAACTCCATACCCATTTTCTCAATGATGGTAGGATTATGTTTAGTCACATTTCTCATCATTAGCCAACAAAAATGATCACTAAAATAGCCATCAGTAGTGAAAGAAAATAGATTTGGCTCTGTTAATCACTTCCTTTGTCTTACGGAAAAACAGTCATTTACAGTTAAGGTTTCCAGATCTGTGCCCATGATTGAGAAACTCGGCTCTGTGGCAGCTCGTCACAGTGGCCGTTCTACAGGTTTCTGAATTCCGTGTCTTAACCCTCGTAGCAGAGGTGGCGATCGAAGCCCTGAAAAGCTGAGGCTGGAATAGCCATATTGCTAGCAACTTATCTATTCTCAAGTACAAAAGTTAAGCTATGCACTTGAAAGATGGCATTGCTTCCCATTGCCAGAAAACTTACCACTAATGAAGCACAAGTACTTAATAATTTTTTTCAGAATGCTGCATTTGCACTATTTTTCTCATTGACAGTGTCACGTGTATTTCAAAGGCCAGTGTGAACAACCAAGAAATCTCTTTTTCTCTTTTATATGCCAGACATCCACTCACTATTCACACCATTGCAGGGAAATGTTAGCATTATTTACCCCATACTTTTTCAATTTTTTTCCCAAACAAAATAAATAAATAAAAGTAGAATCATTCCAGTTCAAGTCAAGCATTTAACAATTTTACAGTTGTAAGTCAGGCATCTGTGGCTCATGCTACTCAGGAAGCTGAGATCTGATGACCAAAATTCAAAGTGGAAAAAGGTCCATGAGACTCATAGCTCCAATTAACCACCAAAAGCTGGAAGTGGATCTCTCAGTTAACCCCTCTGTTCATCACCATTATATAACAATTTTTTAATTTTCAATGTTAAATACCCTAATTGAAAGGATGCACAATCCATGGTCCAGTATAAATCACAAATCTAATAATGTCTGCACGTCCGTACATTATTAATAGATAACAGTAAAACTCAAGTTCTCACACATCACCAATGGCGGGTATCCATCCACAGGGGGATCAACTTCCAGGTGAGACTATCAATTATGGCAGACATATTTTCTCTAGGAAAGCCGGTCACAGTGGGAGAAGCCTCTCTGCTCAGCCCTGAGGACACCAGAGCGTTTAGTACCCACCCTAGGCATTGATGAAGGAAGCCAGACACAGTGGTTGATACCCTCTGGAGGAGGCAATGGTTGACTCCTGATGAACAGACCAACAGCTCCCTGACAGATGACTCTGGTTTGATCTTTAGGGCCCCTCAGGCCTGCAAAGTCCTTTATGGAAGAAGGAGAGAAAGTAAGATCTGAGTTGTCAGGAAGAAAATAGCTTAAATCAAGTGTATGTTTACCATCAAGGCAGCCATGGGAGTGGTGCTTCTGCCTTGAACTACTGACAGGGCCCCGCTTCTCCAATCAAGTTGCTGGTCCAAGGGCTCTGATACAGAAGCTGACCTGAGTCTGGTCAGCTTATGAAGACACTGACTCTGATACTGGACTCAGAAGGACTGGATGTTTACCTCAGCCTTTTCCTGCCATGACAAATGGCCATTCCGATTACATATGGGTAATCCTGACATAAGGGGAGGGCCTCACAGGACAGATTTGCCTGGCTAGGGAAGAAGGCAGGGGCTGACTGTCCTGGTGTCTGGTCTTGAGCAGTGCCAACCCAGAAGGGGTGCGTGTCCCTGTCTCAGTGTGATGACATCTTGAAGTCAGGAAACACCAACCAATATTTATTCTAAGATTTCCAGAGAAGACCAAGAGAGAGAAAGAATAACTTCAAGATGGCGCCACAAAAGGCTGAACATTGCTCTTTAGGAAACAATGCAGAATGAGTGGTGCAATGAATAAGAGAAGAATGAATAGAATGTGACATAGTCCGTCTATACTGAGGACTCATGAGACACAAGTCAGAGGCACAGGCTGCTCTGGGAATTCCACATCTGGCTTCCCACATTCCTGTGATTTCTTTTCTCTAGTCAAAGATACAATGTTGTGAATTGTGTGAGGATCTAGGAAAGAGCCTTTGTAAAAAATGTTCCTTTGAATGCCAGCACCACTTGGGAACAGGCCTGGCATCTGTGTTGCAATGTTCCAGTTTTCAAAGTCATTTTGCCTCACTAATGCATGACCTTGAAAATGAGCTTTCTCACCTCCACCATGTCTAAGCAGGTGGGGGGGGTCAGCATGTGTGAAATGTTTGCATGTCAACCTGTGAAGAGTTGACTGGAAGTGTGTGCACGTCAACTGGTGAATAGTGAGGATCTATCCGCCTCGCTCCTCAGTCATTGTGAGAAAGGAAATAGGTGTTTGTTGACTGACAAGAATCTCAAGCAATCCTGGAAAGAATAAGGAAAACTTGATCTTTTGCCGATATCCCTCCCCCATCCCTCCCCAGTGGACAGACCCTTATCTATAAAACTTCAGCCTCTTTATTTGCATTGTGGGGGTTCTTTAGCTTGTTTTGATTTTTTTGATGCTCTTTTGAACTTTCTGCAGCAATGCACGTTTGTGGTATGAGGGGCGTGCGCGGACATTTCCAGACATTCATGCAGTGCGCGTCAGGCAACTTCAGCCCTCCATGATAGTCTTCTTGATTTGAGATCCTCGCTATATAGTACAGGCTGGGCTGAAACTTGCAATGTCTTGTTTTCCCAGTTGTGGGGCTGGAGGAAGACATAGTACCACAACCCTCTTAGTGTAACTTAGGCACTGATGAATTTACCTGCAATAAATACAAGGTTCCTCCACCCTATATAGCCTGCAAAATTACTCCAAGCCCATTTAACCAGCTTTTTTCTATTTGGCTTGTGTGTGTATGTGTGTGCCTTCATTAAACCACTTATGTATTTTTTTTCATGCACTGTTAAATAACAACATCTGGAATACAATGCTCTGTCTCCCTCTTTAACTCCATCTTACAAAATCTCTCTACATAGGGAACTAAGCACCACTTCAGATTGACATCTTACCCTGGCCTACACATCCATGAGCACTGAAGAGGTCAGAAAGGGGAATTTCTCTGAAGTGTTTTCTGGAGAAACGCCTTCTGTGCCTGGCGGAGGGCTGCATTCAAGGCAGGACTGTGGAACACTGGGGAAAAGCACTGCTGAGAGAACGAGGCAGGCAGGTAGAGAGGCAGCGGTGGGGGTCAGCTCTGCCTTCTGTCTCCACGTGAGAAGCTGAGTCTCCACCGACAATGGCCATGGCTGCTGAGTGCTCTGAGTGGCAGCCATGCCCGCTTTTGGAACGTAGTCCTCCATGCCTTGCTTGGTTGCATGGAACGGGCACCCTAGAAGGTAGAGGTCCTGTACCGCTGCAAGGAGATGGAGAGCGGGTTTCCCCAAGCTGAAATGCTGGTGGGATCTCCCTGTCTGCCCTGCTGCCTTTCTCTCTCTCCAGAGGGCTCTTCATGGCAGCTGGCGGTGGCACACGGCTGGTGCACCCTTGGACTTGCCAGGCTTCACCTCCTGTCTCTGCCTCATTTCTTCTATGCGTGCAGAATGGCACACTCCTCTCCCACCTTGCTCTGAAGGGACGGCAGCACAGGAAGCAGCGCTCGGGTGTGGTGCAAAGCCGTTTTCTCTGACGCATTCCCTGACCCTTGTCTTCATCTTTCTCATAGAATCAAGGGATCACTCTGTAGTTTGGGGGATTTTGTTCTATTCCTTTTTCTCCTTCTCCTTTCATCCTCTTCATCTTCCTCTGTCTTATAATTCTCCCCCCGCCCTATATATTCTTCTTATACATTTCTATTCTATTCTTTCTCATATATATACAATTGTCTTTCAGGGCCTGAACTTCATCTCTAGCTGCTGGACATACCTGAGGGGAGCAGGGAGGGTGTACCTCGAAAGGAACGTGATGTGAAGAGGGGAAAGAGCTGGAAAGATGAAGCTGGAAGGAAGTCAGTGGGCAAAGGTCAAGGTGAGTGAAAACCTCCCACCCCTGCCCTCAACCCTTTCTCTGATCGGATTGGCTCTCCTGACAGCACACAAGCGTCGACGTCCTGTTTTTGCACCTGCTGTGGTTTATTTATGTCCTCACTGGGACCTTTCCCAAAATGCGAGTGTGATGTTAACACTAAGACACGGCCCTTCTCAAACTCCAATGTCCACCAACACTACCAATGTAAAGACAAAGCGTGTGTTAGTAAAAGATTTACACCTAGGAAGTAAGTCTTCATAGAAGAAAGGGATAAATATTGTTGCATTTGTGATGTGAAGGTACAGAGAGAAATGGAATTTTAACTCTTACAAAGTATCCAAACACCGATTTTGTTGACATATTATGCATGTGTGGTGACTTACTAAGACCCTTAACTCAGCTGCTAATTTTACAGGAATTATTTCCAGGCCACCCCAGGGCACACTAACATACATCTCCACATCCTAATATGCAGGTGTTAATTAAGTAATTCAAAGTAGGATATAGTGTGAATAAATATCACCAAAATAAAAATCTCACATGAACCTGATAGGGAATATTTAGAAGGTGTGGAAGCTATGATTCATTTACAAGAAGTTCGAGAACAAGTAAAGATGATTTAGGATGGTAGATGTAAAAAGCAAAGTAGACTTGACTAATATGCCTGGTGCTTTTCTTCTATGCAGTTTCTGCAGTGTTGGAACGAACTCAGAAGCACTGGGCATGGACTGTGGTCTCAGATTCTTTTTCTGAAGAGCACTTTTAGTGGAGTCTGTATTATAAGGCCCTGAGTTATAATCCTGGCACAAATCAAAGGCCCATTCAAAGAAGACATCAGGCTCTTCCAACTACAGATTCACAAGAACTAAGGCAGGAGGGGAATGAGTTCACAGGTTCACAGCTCCAACCTGGGGTGGGAGAAGACCTTGCAGACATCCTTATCTTATCTAAAACCTGATGGGTAGATGAAGCAAGGTGAGAACCAGTCCTGGGAACTCTGGGTAGTTCCTACGACCTTGGCTTCTGCCTGGGAGATGGGGAAGCCATGGAAGGGTTTTGAGCACTGGGATGTCATTAGAAGGCGTTGTAGGAGGAAGGCTTTTCCTCGAGTGTGCAGATCACCTTGAACTCCCCATGAAGCTGAGGTACAAATAAAGAACATCAGCTTGTGATTCTGCATTAAAGCAGAGAGTCCACAGAGCCTGGGACCTGCCGCCTCGCCCTGAGAAACGCACGCCACAGACCCAGGGCTGTGTGTCCCGGGGATCCAGGAATTGGCAGAAACCTCACATGGCAAACAGTTCCATTTTCCCCAAGGGTGTGGACAATTTCTGATACAGCTTAGACATCTATTCTACACAAACATTTAATGAAATATAAATTACACACTAAGGATGAACTTTGAAACGTATAGTAAACAAGAACACCGTGCTGAGACATATCTGTGAGGTAATGCATTACTGTAAATTCATATGAATTTCCAAACAGTGAAATCACATGTGCCTGTTATAGGAGGGTCTTATTCACATCTAATGAAGCTGATAAGAAGGAAACAGTAGGCAGCCTCAAATCCACAAAGAACCTGGTGACACAAATTTGGATGGCCGGTGGCCGTGGGTTTAAAGATAGTTTATGACACAATCACCGTCTTACAAGGGTGCTCTGGAAAGCAAGTGGAGGCCCCAGATTTCAGGAGTTGTGTTTCATAGACCGTATGAGGACTGATGCGTCTACAGTCAGAGGCACATGGAGGGAGCAGCTGAGTCACCTGGATGGGCTAGGCACATGCTGAATGAACAGAGCTATGGGTGGACAGAGAGATGGATATTAAAGCTCAGAGCGAGACAGTATGTCAATCAAGGGGAAAAGAAGGCTTAGTCATATGGATGGAGGCAGAACATGCACAGCTATAGGAGGGTAGAAGAGCTGGGAAGAAGCAGGGAAGAGGCTGTGGTTCCCTGACACTGTTCCACTCACGGGAGCTCACACAGAACCCCGTGGTACACACGGCTGCTTCTGAGTTTCACCTCCCCTAAGCTGGTGACACAGCAGCCCAATCTCACCTTCATTTTTCTCCCTCTTGGACATAGTTAATCAACTCTGTGACAACAAAATGGCTTCCAGGTTAGACGCAGAGGCACGCTGCTATCACCCCAGGTACCCAGGAGGCAGAGGTCGGAAGGATTGTGCTTTGCGAACACCCAGACCAAAAGATTGCAGAATCCCCTTTCAACAAATGGGATGGGCACGGTCGTGTGTATCTGTAATCCTGACTACACAACCCAGGTGTGTACAGCAGGACCTGTGTCCAAGAAGAATGAAAACAGAACAGTAACCAAGACCCTAGTTGAAAAAATAACTAAAGCCACAAAAGGGCTGGAGGTGTGAGTCAAGTAATAGAGTATCTGAGAAGTAAGAGGGAAACCATGAGTTTGACTGAGTGAATTAATAAATGAATGAATATCTGTATAAAAAGCATAAGAAGCACACAAGGGAGTTTTATGATGACAGATTGTCCAGTGTGAGAGGTAGAGAGTTGCAGACGTGGCGTTTGGAACATGATTCAGAACAATCTGAGAGCCTCTGGCAGTGCGAGTCTGCATTCTGTCTTTCTGGATTTACTAATTCTGGACACATTGTGAAGAGGGAATTATGCCAGCCATGGACTCTCTTCTCACTGACTTTTTCACAGAATATGGCTCATCCATGCCATAATAAAGGTCAATATGTCACTCCTCTTTATTCTGAATGTTACTGAATTATATGGATATACTGTATTTGCTTATTGCTCTCAGTTGATAGCTGTTGGGGTTGTTTCCAGGGTGGAGGGGTCTATTTGCTTGTTCATTTTATTATTATGAGTAATATTTCTAATATGCTTACAGGTTTTCTTATATTTTGAGTGAGGGACAATAATGGCAATGGAGGGATCATTGAATAAGATGTACTGCACTCATCAACTGACATCTTGAATTGAAACCATTTTGTACAACTAGATAATAAAAAATTTAAAAGACAAAGCACATAATAGGCAAATCTCTTTCCAGTTGGATATGGATTCAGTTTGGTTGGCTAGGTACTCAGCATCATATTTAAGGGTCATATATGATGACTCTATATTTAATGTTTTACAGAGATGACAAAGGAGGTTAACCATTTAATGTAGATTAACTAATCCGATATAGGTGAGCCATTTAATTCTTCTACTGATATACTGAGATTTCAACTTTGTCATAAACCCGTTAACACTTGTTGCTTTCTGATTGTTAGACATTTTGAGGTGTAGGGACCCCTACTGGATGTTGAGGGTCATGTCTCTTATACTATTTTTATTTGCATCCTCTTAATTATCTGCTACTTTTGGCATCTTTTTATGTTTCCATCATTTTGGACATATTTTCATTCAATGCCTATATATTTCTAGAATACCATTAAACTTTTTATCCTTGCATTGAGTCTAGTGTATTGTTATACAGGAATACTGTAAATATTCTAGAGAAAGAGCTGGCAGATGCACAACTACAAAGGTTTTTTTTCCTATTATGTGCTTTATCTTCTTAAAATTTTGAGTACAATACATCTTGATCCTCATTCATCCCAACCCTCCCCTCCCCTCAAGTTAGCTCATTCCCTCTGTACATCTGCACACCAAGACGCATACCCAGATTCACCAAGATTCCTCTATACTGTTAAGACGGTGTCATATGAAGATACTAGTTATTTTGATGTAGCTCAATTTATCACTTTTGTCACCATGATTCATGTGTCAGATCCACAGTCAGATCCAATGTCATAAGGATTAAATTTATTGTTTTCCTTTAAGAATCTTCGTACTCATATTTAATTTCATAACCCATTTCAGTTAATTTTTGCATGTCGTGAGAAGAAATGGGTCCAATTTCATTTTATTTTTTCTGTAGACATACTGTTTTAAGAACAATTATTTGAAAATACTGTTTGGTCTTGGAAAAAAATGACCTTATATAGATGGAGACATCAGATTCATTCAATACCTTTCTATTCTTAGGTTACTGAAAAGTTTTAAATGATGGAATGGGGCTGATTTTCTCCAAAGCTTCCTCTAATTCTATAGATGATTACTATACTTTATTCTATTTTATATGGTTAGTCTATTAATTGATTTTCATAGGTCGAACCAACCTTGTATTCCTAGGTAAATTAAACCTAGTGATGATGAAAAAACCTTTTTGTGTTTCAGGAATTGATGAGCTATTTTTAATACTTTTCTTTTTACATTCATATGAGACTATTATGTCTCATTTTCTGGAATACCTCCATTATTGGTATAAGACTGAAGGAGGACATGCAAAACAGTGTACTGCAATACCAGGTTTGAAGTTCACATCAAAATAGCTAACCTTCATTAGCATAACCACTGGGGCACTAGCTGGTTGTCAAGAGTGGAAGAGAGGAGACAAGTGGAGATGAATCTTAGAATGTCTTGAGCAGGACCAGAAATGAGGACACATTGAGATGCAATGTCTGATTTGCATATCTCCAATGTTTTTATAGGCAGAATGTCACATCTAGAAAGATTATGTAGATTTCCAAGACATACAAATGTGCTCTACTATATTCAGCAATAGCTGAAGAGTATTCTTTTCATCAAATTTAATTGAACTTTAGCTACTGTATGTCAATGGGTCCGACTTACATTTTTACATTTGTGTGTTCCCAATCAATCCTTCCTGTCCAAGCCATAAACATTTGCTTACAAGCCCAGGGAGCTTTACTTGTGTCTTAGCTCCTCTGCTGAAATGCTCTATTACCTTCAAAGGCAATGTGATATTTCTTTATTTCCTGCTGGAGACTTTGTGCTGGAATAGTCTCTCTCCTTCCTCCCCACCCCCCTCACTTTGGCTGCCTTCCTGCAAGTGGCATTCTGGCTTAACCTTAAAATCTTGCTCTGGGTTTGTAAAGGCTAAATCAAAGTTCAGCGAAATAAACACCAGGAAATGGGCGTTGAAAGTGATAAGGGAGGGTCAAGGGGAGGGGTGTGCATGAAGAGAAGACAGGGAAGAACATGCAGCTAAAACTTCAACACATATCCTACAAAACGAAGAACACTGAGGTAAGGGATGGGGTTGGGGAGGGGGTGGATGAGAATGTTAAAAGGGTGACATCGACCAAGAAATGTTGTATTCATAAACTGCTTGAATGGTAACTCCTTTGTATAGCTACTTAAAGAACTATATATCTATAATATACATATATATTCATACACACATTAAAGGACCTAACTGATAAAAACTGGTGTTCAGTTTCTTTTTCTCCACTTATCAGGGAGGCGAAGTCCTGTAGTCAAGGAGTAGGTGCTTGAAACTGGTATCACTCCAAATCTGTGCTAGCTTTCTCCCAGTGTGAACGGTGAGAGAGGGCTGAGAGTGGACCTACAGCTCCTTCCCGGGGGCTCTCTGGATTAGATGTGGGGACTATGGAGCCATCTGACACCATCCTACACGTGCTTGGGCATCCCCAGTGAATGCCCTTTGAGCAAAGACTTACTGGACACCATTCCGATCTTTGACACGTGTCCAATAGAAAGTCAAGCAAGAGCTGGGGATTCCTTGAGGTGCACAGATGTTTCCGCGATGGTGGGCAGGTTATTTTGGGCCAGCCTCTCTCTTCAGGCCCGTCCCCTGCCCAACTGTCTTCCTTCACCAGCCACTGATGCCACAGGCCCTTGAGCACAGCACTTCTTTCCTGGTATGGGTACCTCTGCTCCTGGCGTATGCCTTCTGTCCTCAGCATCTCTTCATCCACCGGCATGCCACATACAAGTTGGGGACCTGGGGAAGGAACAGATGCCGGCTTCTGTGGAGAGGAGCCCTGGCTGTGTGAGGAGAGAGAGCAGCATTGGAGACGCTGTCATGCCAGGTCGTGATCACGCCCAAGTGGCCATCTATCTCCCTCACAGTGAGTCTGTGTGAAGATGCAGGACACAGTCGTGGTTTATGAACATGCCATCGTTCTCTAGGTAACTCACCTGAACATAACACAAGAACATGGAAACTGAGCCACCAGTGTGTGGGGGGAGGGGGTGATGCTTCTGTTTTATGTGCTGTGCTTCTTTAGAAATAAGTGTGGTGACAAAAGGCAATCGATAGATAGTAAAGTTTCAAGCCCAGATCTCATCACTTACAGGTTGGAGGAAAGGGGCCCCTTGTATCTCTTCCCCAGTCCTCAGTCAGTCAGCGTGCTCACTGAACGGGGCTCCATGGGACAGAGTTTCTGGGGAAACGTTCACCCTATCAGGTGACAGATGCATCTCAGCTCAGCAGTCGCTAATCATCAGCTCTTGTCATGGACAAACACATTATTTATTCTGGTTTTCTGTTCTTTAAATGCTCTTTAAAAAAAAACTTGTCTCCCATGTGAATCTCTACAGATGATAGTACTCAAATTTTACAAGTCTTTTGGTGAGGCAGATGGCAGAACGTAAAAGTTGATCTGCTTTTAAATTGAACCCCATCCAGTATTGGCTCCATGTTGTTTTTCAAGTAGTTTCAAATTAATTCCTTTCTCATTTAACTTCGTTAAGAACTTTTGAAATGACTTCTTTGATCCATTGAAGAGGTGCGTTTGGAAGGTCCTTGCAAATGAAACAACAGACCCAGAGCAGTGCCTAAGTCTTTAAAAATGAGAAGGCTCTGGGCATAGTGGTTTATTCCTGTAATCCCAGATTCTCAGGAGCTGGAGACCAGAAGGATTGCAGTGTGAATCCAGCCATAGCAAAACAGCCATGAGAACTCATCTCAACAAACGAGCCTGGCATGGTGCTGTAATCTGTAAATGTCTGCCATCCAGGAGGGCACATAGCGCAACTGCAGTCGGTGGCTGACCCTAACAAAACTGAAACCCTGTGTGAAATGTAACTAAGGGAAGCGAGCTGGAGTGTGGCTCCAGTAGTAGAACACTGACCTAGCAAGCACAAGAACCTGAGCACAAATCTCAACACTACCAAAAATAAGACAAAAGCACAAGAAGACTGGGAATGTGCAGCTGAGAGCTCTATGTGCATTCTGTATCAGTCTCTTGTTCTTACTTGTGGATGGCTCCATCTTTGAAGGGATAGTCTTTCAAATGCAGACAAAGGATATGACACTCTCTTCCAAATGATAAATAGAATAGGTAATGGGTATCTTTAATTTTTAAAGTTCATGTAGGAATTCATCACTGAAAACATTACAGCTTTTATGACCACTGAGGTCTTTCATTTCATCTCTCATTAAAATGTGTCAACCTAATTTTTTATTAAAGCATATATAAATGAACTTCTAGTAGCATCTATTTATCTGGAGAAGAAAAAAAACCTCTTTAACAGATAGTGAAAAAAGAAAGGCCAAGACCCCTTTGTTGTTATTTTGTGGGTACCCTCCAGTCCCCTCCACTCAGGATCACCTCTTTTTGTCTCAGGATCAGTCTTGGGTCTTTTGCTTATCAAACCTCTGCAAGGTCTAACAGCACAGACACCAAGGACAAAGCAGACACCAAAGGATTTGTGGTTAAGTGAAATGTGATGTCCCCCGAACCCCCAGGTTTCCCCATCCCCACAGAGGCCCCGTCCAGCAGCGACCACCCCCTCCATGTATGCAGAGCAGTGCACACACCATGCTGTGGCCTCAACTCTGCCCTCAGCCCATGCCTACTGTCTGCTTCAAAGAGATGCTGAGGAACGTCAAAATGTAGCAGAAAAGCCTCCTTCCCCACAAAACACTCAACACCCCAAACCTCTGGGGATAAAGTCCCAGAAGAGAGTTCCAGCACAGCATAAATGCCTGGACAAGAATGAAGCAGGCTGGGGTGGGAGGAGGGAAATGCGGACCAAGACATGAGAAAGGGGATCAATGTTTGTGAAGTAATGCGCTATCTGCTTAATATAATGTAATCCTTCTATTAATTACAATAAAAATATATGAAAAAAAAAGAATGAGGCAGGCATATTAGTGAACTTGGCATGTGAACATGAAGACCTCTCCTGAACATGACCAATCATGTTGACATGACCTTGGTGTCATGCAGGAGCCAGGCTGTTTGCCAAATCCTCTGTGGCCATTCTCTCCTTCAATCCTCCCCACGAGCCCTCTGAAATATATACCACCAGCATCACCTGCATTTAACAGCTCAAGGCCAAGGCCCAGAGAGCTCGTTCATCCAGAGGGAGGAGGATGGAAGCCGACTGGTCTACCTGAGAACTCCAATCAACTTTATT
This sequence comes from Megascapheus bottae, assembly GCF_031878675.1. Classification (NCBI taxonomy): domain Eukaryota; kingdom Metazoa; phylum Chordata; class Mammalia; order Rodentia; family Geomyidae; genus Megascapheus; species Megascapheus bottae. The sequence continues at coordinate 3,129,494 of NC_143519.1, forward strand.
CCGCTGTCAACCAAAACAGTGCCTCCTTCTCTCCCATCCATCTAGACTCAGTGGAGACCACACTTCAGAGAATCGAGACTGAGTCCGCTCACTTCATATACCGGCCAGTCTGAAGAGTGAGGCTTAGTCTAGCCGGGGTGTGTGTTTACTGATGGAAGGCCCTCTCATCTGACTTCTAGTTGCTGCTTTTAGAATCCCTACCACACGACTATCAATGTCCACAGAGGGTACCATCATTGTGACAATATTTACATAAGAGGAAGGAGTTGTCGAAGGGTGTGAGGGGTCAGGGGAAGGAGAGGAGGAGGAGAACAGAGGCTCACTTCTTTCCATTGAAGATCAGAAAATTCTAGTTTGTGGTACATAACTGCACTTTGGCTCCTGCTGTACTGGGTTTGCCAACATTCTCCTCTGATCTCCCCCTGGTGTCTTCATGTGGTACTACACTTTCTCAGCCGCCTGGGCACCCGCCATGGGCTGTTCTCCAGGCATTCACGGACTGGAAACACCGGGCTCTCACCGAGCTCTCACCCGCATTGGCTAGTGCTGGTGAAGGTGAACAGACAGAGCCACCCTGTTCCTCCCTAGGTGACAAGCACTGGGACTCTGATCTGCGGTGGCTCCTGGCATGCCCAGGGCCATGCTCTCCTTGCTCCCCCTCTCAGTGCTTACTCTCTGGAGCCAAGCTAGCCACCATGTTCTTTTATGGCAGAGTCCAGTGAAAAGCTAGGCAGGGTAGGAGCAGAGCCAAGGGAAGGGAAAGGAAGGGTAAGGGAGGGGAGGGGAGAGAAGGGGAGGGAAAAGAAGGGGAGGGGAGGGGAGGAGAGGGTCCAGCTGCACAAGCTGGCATGGGGAGGCCTGCACTGCCATACTGCCTGTCGACCACACTGCCTGTCCATTGAGATGTGGTCCCGGATTCATGCACTAGGTCAGAAGTACCTGAGGCCACCACTGGGCTCTGCCTGGCTCCCACTTGTCACTCCTTCCATGGGGAAGATAATGAATCACTGCTACAAAGGGTTTCAGCAGGAGAGCCATAGGCAGGCAACAGGGAAATTTGAGAATGACTCCCAAACTAAGGTTGATTCTGGAACTGAGGCTGAACCAGGATACAAGAACAAAATGTCTCTAGGGCAGCATAAACTGAAGCCATTCTTGAAGAATATACAGGTCTGCATCCTTGTGGTCCCCTCCCTTCCCTTTTAAATGATCAAGGAGATTCCCTGTCCCAGAGGAGTGATTCATTCTGAGGATGGAGAGTGCCTGGTTTCTTGTCAATCTGTGGCTGTGGAGAATCCCAACGCCAGGTCCTCAGAACAGATTTCCACATCACAAGACTCCTTCCAATGCCTCCGAGGTCCTAACTTATGTGATAATATCAACTTGGATGGAAGCTGCTACATGACCACACATCCAGATGATGGGTTGGTATTGAACCAGGGTCCTCAGTCCACTTAGGGTACATAAATAACTCTGGTTTTGAAGGCTACTCTCTGAGTTCTACCTCCCACCTGCTGAGAGCTAGCCAGCTGCACTACACCCTGTATTTTCTCCTGTTTTACTAAAATAAATCCTTGCTAAAATTTCACCTTGTGAGAACCTTTTCGGTGAGACTTCTCAAACTGCTTTTCATGGCCAATCTCAAGTGGCTGTAAAATGCCTGAGAGCAGTGAGGATAGGGGGGGGCACCATGCCCCCCAGCAAACTGCCAAAAATCAACTTGATGAGGTTCTTCCCTTCAGAGAGCAGGCAGGAGGGCTCAGGAATTTATTGAGGTCCTTCAAAAATATGTATGTGCGCAGCTTGCTGGGTGCTGGTGGCTCTCACCTGTAATCCCAGCTACTCGGGAGGCTTGGATGAAAGGATCATGGTTCAAAGCACTGAAGTGTGAGACTCCCATTAACTACCAGAAAACCAGAAGTGGTGCAATGGCTCAAAGTGGAAGAGTGCTAGCCTTGAGCTGAAATGCTCAGGACAGCTCAAGCTGCCCAGGCCCTGAGCTCAAGCTCCATGACTGACAAAACAACAACACAAAAACCTTCACAGATCAGGTACACAGCAATGAGAAGAAGACAGGAAAGATGAGTTCATTTTTATATGAACCAAGATCTCAGACCTGGTTTGAATGGGAACTTGTTTCAGATGGTGGATGAGTTGGAAGAGACAGGGCAGGTGATGACCATATGAACCCCAACACCTCCAGAGCTGTGAGAGTAAAGAGTGCAGGTAAGGAGCCTCATGTAAGCATTTGTTTGTATTTCAGTAAGGGCAGGGTTACTCTTAAACACTACTCCAGGCTTCAGGATTAAGGAACCTTCCCAACAGAAATGGAAATCAGAGTTCCCACAAATCTGCAACACTGAGCGTGATCATTATTGATCATTACAACGACCAAGAGGTCATGAGAAGAGATTCTGACAGGCTGAGAGAATCAAGAGAAGCCAGCAAGGTCTACATTACTTATGGGCAAAACATGGGCAGCTCTCAGACCTGAGACTTCTAAACAGTGCATTCTGAGATCAGAGAACCAATGCTGAGAGAGGAGACCAGGTCTTTACTGCCTGTGTGCTATTGGTTATGCAAGCACACTGAATTCAGCCACCATAAGATTCACAGGGCACAGTGGAAATATGTATCCCTCATTCTTTCCAAACACACCATCAGCCTCCAGGAGTCTTAGACCAGCCCTCCATCTTTGAGTGATGATAGCATTAGAGGGATTTTGAACCTTGAAGGTACATCTTTTAACATGGAGATGATTAGATAGTAAGTATTTCTGTTATGGAAACAAAGGTAAATTAAAAAGAGCATCTCTTTGCAAACAGGGATGAGTGCACATCTGCCACCCACAGCTGTATTGCCACCAGCTAGAATCCTTTTACCACACTACGTCTGAGTCAGTCATTTAATAATCAAATAAACACAGAACTATGACACAAGACCAGGATAAAACTTACAAGGCTCTTACTTCTACTACCACTGTCCACAGGTTGCGCTTGGGAGAGTGAAAGTGTTTGCAGAAGGTGGAGATTTCAACATGGAATTGTCCTGTGGGGACAGAGCAAATCCATCTGAGTGTCTGGCTGGGCTTCCATCAGTCCAACCCCCACCCATGTATCTTTCCCTCAGGGCTGCAGTGTAGTGAGGAAGAATCACACTTGCACTTAAAACCTCTTAAGAAAAGAAGAGTCAGTAAATGGATGATTCATCAAGTGTCAGTGAAATCCAAGTCATTTGAATAGAGTTTCCCCAGTTCAGCCATTGAGTCCGGGACGTGAACACAGCATTGAAAGCTGACTTCAGTGCTTCCCTTGTTTCTAAGTCGATGCTGACCGCAGGAACCCCTCCAGCTTTTGTCGACGTTGGTTCCGTGCCACCTCTCTACAGTCCACCCACCATCCTCAGGCTCTACTTCTCCAAATGCCATATCACCTCTTTGGCCTTATTGTTGCATTCTTCTCCAGACTTTACAAGTCAGCATTTTGATTCTTCCCTGGCCTCCCCTAAAAGGAGTCTGGAAGGCAGTGCCACATGCAGGAACAGGTTTTTACAAAACCATCTGTGTGTCTATTATATGGCTACATAGAGGGAAGATCTCAATAAATCTATTGTTTGTTGTATCAGTGAAGGATCACGAGAACTTAGGAGAAACAAGAATGTGAAAAGGCCTAGCACAGTGTGACTTGAGGAAGAAAAAGCACCACATGGACCTAGGTTAAACGTAGTGAGACTCGTGATTAGCTTTTGTCTGTTTGATGTGGTCTGATCGCACTCATGAATGCTAAGTGTTCTCAGTGCTGTGAGAAATGAGCTGATCAAATGAACTCACAGGGACAGAAAAGCAACAAATTCATCCAAAGAAAGTTAATCACGTGATATTGCAGCCAAGCACAGGCAGCTTTGATTTAAAGTTAAAGACAAGACCAATCCAAACATGAACAGCTAGCATCAGACAATGTGAATATTTTGTATAAATAGGTGCAATATCCACAAAATCGTGTATTCAAAAGGTAAGTTATATGCTAAGGATCAACCCATGAATTTTGGCAGCATTGTTTCAATTTAGAAATGTAATATAACTAATCTCAGAGCCAATTAGCAATTCAGGATGCATGCACTATCCTGGTTAGAAAAAAAACAGTCAATTTAATGCTTCACAGATTGATTCTAACATTTAGGATTGTTTAAATATGTCCAGGATTTTCTTAATTAGCAATCTGGCCCTTCTTCTACCCCTTGGTTTCCAGCACAGTTAAGATACACAATCTAGCACACAGCTTGTTTCATGAAAGATGAATGTTTCTCAATAGCCTTCTACAATATATATTTTATTATAAAAGAGCAAATCTCAACTACTTAAAATAATGAAAATATAATTAAATAAATGACAACACACACAGAAGCATGTGGTCTCTCTCTCTCTCTCTCTCTCTCTCTCTCTCTCTCTCTCTCTCTCTCTCTCACACACACACACACACACACACACACACACACACACACACACAAGACCAAATCCTTAGTAAGTTATTCTATACTCTAGGTCCAAATTTTCTTATCTAATGCTTTCTGATAGGGTTTTTTTTTCCATTTTCCACCATACTCTGGTCAACCAGGACAATGCTTTCTGGATAAATAAAGAAGTAAACAGACCAGAAACCCTTTCATGATTTTTCTTCATCCTAAATTATTACATTCTCTGTAGTTTTTACTTCTAGCTTCGGTAAAAGCATTTTAATCAACAATAGTGGGTGCAGAAGAAAGATGAAAATGGTGAAAAGTAAAATTTCTAAAAATAGCAAATTGTGAAATGAAAACATTCTACATTCAGGACATTAGGACATGAGAGCATCCATAAACAACGTGACCTGCATCTAACATTACAAAATCAGATAGTCGGGCTTCTCAGTAGCGTGCCTCTAGACTTCAGTTCCCCCACAACAAGTGTTTTTCCTCACATTGTAAGGTTTCTATTAATGATATATTCGATAACTATTTTAAGTTTTGAAAAATTGGTAAAAAAATGGAAATCTCAAAGAAATGTCTTAAAATCTAAACACACAGTTTCAGGATTGCGATGACAAACACAGATGATAACTAAAAAAAAAAGAATACATAAAATGATTAAGAGGGGGTATATCTGAAAGACACTGGTGAGGTCTTTGACTGTGTAGGTGCTGAGGTGAGAAGCTTCCTCCTGGCCTCACCCCATTCAACCATCCCGTCTCCTCGAGGGCTTCGGTGTGTGGAATGGGTTCAGAGGACAACCACTCAGCCTGTAACCGGTTAGAAGGTGCCAGAGCACTGCATTAAAAGAATGCATTCTCCTAAAAGAGAGTCCTAAGGACATGGAGTGCTTGGTAAACTCTTGGCAAAGTTTCTTGAAATGCCCTGGTGACCAAGGAATCAAAACCCAATAATCAATGCCAACCTGGAGCTTCTTCAGAAATCTGCTCAGTGGTCTGAGGCAGAAGCCTCCTGGGTAGCCAGAGGTGCTCAGGTCTGTGCGGACCTTTCTATTGTCCACAGTTCCTCTGGAAAAGATCTACTGCTTCATTACACTACACCAAAAAGCTTAGAATCGTCTAGAAACTAAAAACATGGCAACATTTCCGTATCACCAATTAAAATAGCTAACTCCCAGAGGAATTGGGTGTCCTTATGACGTTTCCTAAAGAGGGAAGAATTCACCCATTTTTTTCTCTTTGCTTCCTATTAAGAGAGAAAATAGTGGGGCTAGTGGGGCTAGGAGTGTGATCTAGTGGTAGAGTGCTTGCCTAGCATGCACGAAGTCTTAGGTTTGATTCCTTGGTACCACATACACAGAAAACACTGGAAATGGTGCTATGGCTCAAGTGGTAGAGTGCTAACCTTGAGAAAGCACAAAGACAGTGCCCAGGCCCTGAGTTCAATCCCCCGGTCTGACAAAAAAATAAAGAAAAGTCTCTGGGATGGAACTTATTATGCCTTCAAACACTTATTCTGATGACAATGCATACACATGAAAATAATAGGACAATTTCTAGCTTGGGGTTTAGAAGGCTTTCTAATTTTCCTTTTCCTTACAACAAACTCTGTACTCTAAAACCCTCCAAACACTAGTTTTACAACCTTAAAATTCAACTTCAGTGTCTCATAGCAACCTGTTTCCAAAAGAAAAAGTCATATTGGATGGATATGCACACACAATTATCTCTTTCCTGCCTCGCGGCACAGCAGCGCCTCTGTTGTAAGGCCAATATATAGGTCAAACCACCTACACGCTGAGTTCAAAGTCATACAAGAACCACTCATGTAGAAAGGAGCCATTATTTCATCTTTTCCCTTTTTACATCCCTTTCCATAATGCATGGGGAAAAACCCTCATGGTGAAAAATATAGAAAAGATTAAATACCATTTGATGAGAGCTGAGGGAAAATACGTAAGAGGTAGCTGACTTACTTATAAACCAGTTGGTAAAAGTGGCAAATAGGGAGCCCATAAATAAGACTGGTTTTACTATCAGGAATCTGTCCCTGGATACATATACTAAACTTCCTCAAACCAACTGGGAACGGAAAGAAAAATGGGACAGCCATTGACACCATGGTTGTTTCGGGTTCAAAGTGTTTTCACTTCAAAGTACTGGAATTTCTAAGAGAAAGCCCAATGAAGCTATCAGGATGGGCACACAATGTGACACCATTCCCTGTGGTTCACAGCCAGATTTTGTGGTTCTGCTGCTCTCCTCACCAACTATTTTTAAACCTTGTACACTTCATAGTAGCAGATTTTTCTCAAGATGAACAGTGGGAATTTAGCATCAGTGAAAGTTTCTGAATGCATAAAAATCAACCATAGTGTTATTAATAATGCAGTATTCTGGGAAAAATAAGATCCTATGGGTAAGGGGGCAGGAACTTAGTATTATATAAAATTCACATATATTATATGGATTATTATTTATATGTGTGCTTTATGCATGCACAATTATATATAGGTTCTGTGGGTTTTATTTCTTAAAAATTACTGTTTTCTCTTATGAGCCTCAATAGATTGACAGATTATGCATAAGAATGTATATGTACATGTGTGAAATAGAACAGAGAAGCTTGTTGAGACTGATTGGGAGGGGGGAAGGTGAGGAAGGCTGATGCTAGGAGTGAGACTGATCAAGGGATAGATGGACATGACGAAATCTCTTATGAAAATAACCTTTGCTAACAAAAGAATGTGGGGGATAAATATTAATGCATTTATAATGAAGACATTCCATTCTGTTTTTCCAATAAGACTTGAAATTTATTTATTTTGCAGAGCATGGTTATTTTATACAATCTTTGACAATTTCAAATGACACTGCTGCCTGTTTTCTGTATGGTTTTCTCATTTACTTATATATTTCACAATGCCTCTTTCATTGATGGAAATATGACTTTATTTTTTTGCCAGATACATAATATTCCACTAAATTAGAAAAATAATTAAACAACAGTTTCCAAATGTTGCCACCATGGACAATTTTGCATACAAAGTGGTAAACTTACTTATATTTATGTACAATCTAAGTATTTTGTATCTAGGAATATATTTTAAATTTTGTCAGTATTCCCTCTTTACAAGGGGAGATTTTAAGAATTTGGAATATGCTTTTGTGGTTTGATTTGTTTTTCCTCTTCTTGATCTCCTCACAGCTAAGATTCTTAAAGAGATCCAGTGCATTAGGCTGAGTTGAAGATACCAAACACTGAAGCAAATAAGCAAAAAGAGAGCAAAGAGCATCTGACACAACAACGTGCACACCGTAAGGTTAAAGTCAGGCGCTGAGAACTCCTTTGTGGAAAATGCGGAGTTCATCCCGTGCTGCTTCCCAGCCGTGGTGGAAGGAAGCCTGAGCAAGATTTGACCCACTTAGCACAATGTGAACGGAGGCTGGGAGCAGGAGATCACAGCTTTGGCCCCTCCACCATCACTCAAGGCCTGCTCTGTAGCTGGGGTCATTCAGAGTCGGCCCTCCTCTCCCTCTGCAGCCCAGTCCCCACACACCGCCTCGGAGTCAAAGTGCAGTGTCTTAAAAGAAAGTCACCACAACAAACAAGGCCACTCAGGAGGACATAAAGGCAGCCCCACAGTGGTTGGCCACTGTTCTTTTATGACTTCCTGCAGCTACTTAATTAACATAAAGGGACCTCATCCCACACAGGGCGGAAAGAAAAGGCTTGAATCCATAAAGACCTCGGACTTGGAGTTATTCTTTGTATCCAGAGACAGGCCACGCAGCCAGACTGAGAAGTACATCGAATCACTCAGTTCACAGATTGGTCTAAAAGAGGATAGTATGGAATGGAATGGAAAAGGATGAGAAGAGGGTTGACGGCAGATGCCTGGCTCTGTGTCATAGCGGTCTCCCTCCGTGGAAGGGGCCTGAGGCAGCAGGATTGGCCTGAAGAGCTGTGGCCTGGGTTTATTCTAGGGGATTTTAGGCTTCTAGGATAACGATGCTCTCCACCCCCAAAGCTGTCTTCATCACTACGGAAGAATCTTAGATAATATTCAAAACATTTTTTTTCAAGAAAGTATTTGATTTAGGCTGAAAGAATCAGCTCCCAGTAAGGTTTCTCATAACATGAATCCAGGTTATGTCTTTCTAGGCATGTGGATCGGGAAGGCTTTAACTGACATTAATCAGCTCAAACATTTAAGTGAATTAAATAAGTCCGGTAGCCACACAAAAATGGAAAGAAAACAAAGCCAATATAGTATAATCTGTGGATTTCCAATGTGGAATTCTCAGGCTGAGTAACTGCCAATGGAACACACAAATATCTACGTGGGAGCCCACACATGCTAACTTAATAAAAGAATTATAGGAAGAATGAACTCACAGCAGAAGTCAGAACTTTAGCAAGTTTTTTTCCAAAATAACTCTTACCACCAAAATATCCATGAAATATATAGATGGAATATATTTAAGGGAGTTCAAAGTCAGAAAAGAAATACATTTAATTTTTGGTAGAGATAGCTGATCCAGAATTCACTGTGACCTACCTTTTCACAGAGGCAATTCATAATTGATCACAAAGAAGCAAGAAAACATCCATCTCCCTCTGCATTGCCAATCATAGCACCGCAGCTATTCCTCTCAGGAAAAGTATTCAGTCACTTCAGGTCAACCTCCTCTTTAGCACAGGGGCCTTCTCAAAGTAAGCCTGAGTATTTCCACATCACTCACAACTGTCATTTGCTCAGCAGCTGTGGACTGAGGGGGTAGAATTGATGCAGCTCCAGGGACTGCAAAAAGAATAACTTAGAAATGTGCTGATGCACAGAGTTTAAAGGGCGTGTGAAAGTCACAGACAAGTGTCCCTTCAGCAGAATTTCAGAATTTCTAGGTAAAGCAGAGCCAATCCACCGACAGAGCCCCCAAAGAGTTGCTAAAATATGCCAGGCTGCAAATGTCCTGGCTAGCATGGAGTAGCAGCCCACAAAGTCACCAGGATGTCCAGGGCACTGAGATGGAACAAGTGTGGACAAACACTGTCGCTAGGAGAAGGAATGTGTGCCACTGGCAATCCGTGGGCTCAGCAGTTCTGCAGGATTCACCTCGTGTCCGCCATCAGTGGGGCAGGCTCAAGGAAGCGGAGACTCCTGCCTGTCCAAAACTGAATCCAGTGGGTTAACCTCTGTGTGGATGTCTCACGGAAGCTCATCTCAAAGGAGGGAGACCAAGGCTGTGCTCGCTCAGTCATGTCACACGGGCCAACATGGCAGCTTGGGTAGCCAGCAAGTCTGTGACGTGATTATCGCCTTGCATTCATACACTGCAGGTGAGTCTTGTTTTCCGCCTCATCTCTCTCGGAGCCAGGGTGGCTTTCCATGAGGGTGGTGGCTGGTGACACTGTTGACGCTCCCCCCAGGAAGCCCTCGGCCAGCTGTACATGCCAGACAGCGAGGGACGCCAGGCCGCTGTGCTTCTTGCATGGGTTGGCATGGGAAGGGTCTTCACCTCTCCAAAGGTGCAGTGCAGCGGTTCTGCCCTGAAGCTCTCGGTGGAGGATCTCCTCAACCACTCAGGATGCTACCTTCCCAGTCTTACAGGTGCCTACCTCCTGGTGTCCCATGTTAAAATATGCCACAATGGGAGCCGTATTCTCTGTTCCTCATGGTTCAGACACAGGATGTCTACCCGCCAGGCTGCAGGGTTGAGAGACCAAGTCCATGTCCCATCTGGCCCTGTCTCCGGCTCCCGTCCGAGGGGACCGGGACCCGGGCCTTTGGGGTCTCATCAGCCCAGCCCCCTCCACGGTTTCACAGTCAGGAATACACTGAGGAGAAACTCATGTTCAGATCTGCAGTCCCTCTACAACCACCACCTCCGTTTTCCAGTTTCTTCTCATCCAGCGGCGTCACGTTTGCACTAAATACCACTAACAAGTTTTCCTTCATGGTGTGAATTGCCTATCCATTGATGAAGTGCCACCCTCACCGACTTTGGTTACTCGTAGATTTCAGGACAGGAAGTATTGCTCCTGTGTGTGCAGTTAGGATTACAGGCGTGAACTCACCCACTACATACGGCAGGTTTTGAAAGAGGTTCAATAACAACTTTCCCTGGAAAACAGTGCAGTATCTGAGAAGCAGTCTACAAAGACATTGCAGGTCAGTCCTTCCCACCAGCTCCAGCTCCACTTTCTACCTGAGAAGGTGATACATGCCAGCAAGTGCTGTAAGAAGTCCCGGAGGCCAGCGTGAAATTATTCACAGCTAAGGGCCTCATACCCACCCACACAACTTCACACATGTGCACGCCCGCGTGTACACATTAACACAGATAAGCCCCCTTTATGAATCGGCTCATCAATTCAGAGTGCAACTCTTACCAATGAGACCCTACTTTCCCTCCCACGAGAGAACCCCATGGATACCAGCATCCACAGGCATGCCAGGGTAGACCCTTTCTTTTCTTCCCTTCTCTCAGCCATGTTATGCTCAGAGTCAGGACCTTTTCCAAATTTTCTAAGACAGAATCAAGAGCCAAATAAAAGCCTTTTTAACTTCTCTTTATTTGGAACTTCAAAGTAGGCCATTTGTACACGAAAAAGGACAAAGAACAGAAAGAAAAAATAGTTAACGTAAAAACTAGGACTCCACAACAGTAAAAACTAAGCCCAAACACTTTCCCTCTAAAGTACATTGTCAGGCACTGACAGAAAAACACACTGGGAAATTGCTTTCTGTTGTTACATTTCCTTTCAGTCATCGCAGAAAGCCTGTAAACTAAAAATATAAATGATAGAAAAACTCGCCAGCCTAGTATTCAAAACTAGAGGATGGAGACATTAACTATTTATGAGCCTAAAAACTAGACGTTACATTTTCCCCTAAAGCTAGTGAATCAATAATTTATGTTGAATTCAATTTTCAACTGCGTTTCCAATGTGATGTTAGATGTTCCTTTTGAGTCTGGCAAAACTCATGCTTTTAACAACAAGTTCTGTTTTCTGTAAGACTGGAGCTCTTAGCATAAAATTATTTTCTCAGATTTAGAAATGTCACCCACACCTCAGGATGCCCTAGAGCCCTCCTCCTCCTTCCCCCCCACACACAAACACACACACACACACACACACACACACACACACACACACACACTCAGTGCAAGGCTTCTCTAGCCGTAATTCTCATGAGATCGACTGGAGCTTTCCCAACTGCAGAGGGACTCGGGAGATCTGGGGCATGACCTGAGACTCCACACCACAGTGATAAAGGAGTCGCTGGTCCAGGGTCCCCCAGCCTGACCCACACAGTCCTCAGCAGTGCTGGCCCATGTCCTGAGGCCCAGAGAAGCTCCTATGGTACACATACAGAGCTGTTCTATCTTTAAATTCCATAAATGGTCCCAAGGCATTGTACTAGCTACCCTGGACTGCCACAGTGAAGAACCACAGAGTGGGTAGCTTACAATGCAGCTCTACTCGTGCCCTGTGCTGGCAGTGCTACCCCTGAAATCCAGGGCCCAGATCTGGTTAGATCCCCCGTGGATAACTTCTCCACCTCGCCAGGTGAGGACAGCATGGCTGTCTATCCTCCTCCACCTTCACACCTTTCGGTTCATATCTTTGCCTCTGCATCTCTTTCTGGGCCTGAATTCCCCTCTTGTTGTAAGAACACCAATCCTTGTGCCCTTCCACTCCAGGGTTACCTCTTCATAACTCAATGTTTCCTATTGATATGATTGTAAATATCTGATCATTTTAATGGAAAAATAGAAAGTATGGAATATTTCGTTTTATTTATAGTCATTGTATCCATTTAGAGTGATAGGAAGAAGTTGAAGAAACTAGAGCTTGGGTAGTTAATCTGCATAAATTTATGTTATCCTGAACACCTTTTTCGTGGCTTTTTGCACAGTGATGTATTTCCAATTTTGCTTCAAAATGGCTAGCATATTAAACTGTCTTTGAACTGCTCTTTTCAGATTAACCCTAATTTTCCAGAGTCATGATTCCAGAAAATATTTGGTAATGGTTTCTAGACTTTCTAAGTAGAAAAAAATATAATTATTTGCTTGAGAGACAGACAGACATATCTTTTGCAGGGACACAAAAGACAGAGAGACACAGGCTCAAAAATACAGACACATAGAAAGAAACAAGACTTAAGAAGATGTTAAATGTATGTGGTCAGACATGGAGCCTTAGAAAAATGCTTTTAAAAATGATTAATATTGCATTCAGTTTCCTCTTTTGAATGAAGACAGTTCTATATTGGTATTGGCTTCTATGATTCCTGGCTAACCAGTAAGGATTTCATGAAATAACTAAATTTCACAGTTTATTACAGTCTGATACAAAGTACGGAACTAAAGAAACAGGGCTACAGTGCAATCCAAGAAGATTAAGCGGCACACGAATGAAAGCACAAGGGCCTAGCAGACAGAAATACAGTACAGTCAAACATCAGAGCCACCGCATGGACATGGAATTACGCACGAACTGATTAATCATTTTAACAATAAACAAGCCACAAAGCCAATTCAGCAGCAAGAGGGAAGGATAAATCGATCCTTGTGTGTTTTAGCAGAGATAGGACACGACAATCATTCACACCAGCTCCCCGAGGAAGAAAGAGCTTGCTGGGGAAACTCCTGCATGGGCCCTCATTCGGAGGAGAGGGAAGCCCCACACCAGGAATGACCAGGGGGTTGAGGGGGGGCTGGCACCATCACCTCCACCTCTGCTCCACCCCTGGAGCTCCCAGTTCTTTCCCATGATCCACTGCAAGAGAGGACCCTCTGGTAAGGCACAGGAAACCTGCAACCCCTCATTCTCAGAAGAAGCAGTGACAGGGTTGCAGAAATCCACCCCAAACCTTGAGGATGAACCAAGTGGTGTGCCATCTTGAGTAGTCACGGGGCCAGAAGGAAAGGAAACATCTGAGCCCTCACTCCATGGACCTGAGACACAACACTTCCTCTCTGCTCTTTCTCCATGATGAATCCTCTTCAAATACCCCACCGCAGAGCACTGAAGCGCAGCTCTACCCCACGTCCAGAGGAGAAAGGCCAAAATGTGTGGTGCCTGCCACAGAAGTGGCACCCTAACTCAGCAGCTTTGGAAACGTTTGTTCTTTCTTCCCTTCCTTTGTTTCTGCTTCCTTGTGTTCCATTTCTTCCATGGAGAAGTCCCTTTCTGCTCTTCAAGATGGTTTTCTCTCTGATTTCTGTCTTGCTTTGTCTTATTTTTATAAATCTCTAAAGACTGTCCAGAAGTCTGCTAACATAAAACACGTTGTCATGAAAACCATGCTCCTTTGCTTTAACAAATAGGATGGTTTTTTAAATATAAAAACCTCAAGTATAGACATACTGTTCATCATTTTTGAAGGGGCAGGTGGATAAGCACCAACAGACTAGCAGCCTCATCTTGACTAGCGATGTTGTTTTAGCTCCTTCACTTTTCTTGTCTTCTTCTTCCCAACTTTTCCATATCACAACAAAATCAGCTTTATAATTTTGTAAAGTTAAGAGAAGCATAAAGATCACGTTAGGTAAGAAATTATTATACTACACGTGCTTGTACCTATATCAAGAGATTCATTTTCATCTCATGAAATCCCTCCATATTTGCCCAGAAAGAGGTCAGACTTCATTCTCTTATTTTGTTGTAAGTTATTGTTTCATTTTAAATGATTCTACAACTACCCTCTGAGGAAAAATAAATCAGACCACCTTTCTCACTACCTAACAGCACCAATATGTCCCTGGATGGTTACGTTGAAGTTCCCTGGGTAAGCTTTGGGATTCATCACTTAGAGACGTAAAGTTTAAAGCTGCAATTCACTATAACTCTCTATGTTAGCGCTCTAAAGGAATATCACAACCAAGTAATAGAGAAGTTTTTCTGTCTGCAAATGCTGTCTCCTAGAACCCTCTGCTCAGGAAGCAGGAGGAATCCAGTGTGCAAAGCACCATCAATCCTGTCACCGTGATGCATGAGCCCTTTCTTCCCCACCAGAATGATTAACGGATACATTCCAAAAAGGAAATTTCATAGTATATCATGAGTACTTTGTGTGGGAAAAGTATGCAAAGGAAATAAAGGTGCACACAGGATACGTGTGTATTAAATTAAAAGCGGGAATGAAAAATAATCACTGTGTCTTCCACCATTTCACATAAATTTGAACAAAAAAAACCCCACACTCAATGTGCCCTTATAAATCTCTTAGTGGTGAGCCATTTAATCTTCTTTTTAACTCCCATTGCACTCAGGGTTACTTCTGTCCCATTCCACATTCACGTGCGGTTGCACTTCTCACACAGTGTGAGATGAAGGAAGCAGACATCCTGACTGGAAGGCCTTTGAGGGAAGGGTTGTGCTTACAGAAGTGGCTGTGCCATGCATGCACCAGTTCAACAACAGGCACACTCCAAGCCAGGGGAGAACATGGAGGATGTGTAAGTATTCCAGAATCCAATCCCTACACATAGACAGGATTCCCAAGAGAATTCCAGAGCTCTGGAACCTGACCCTCTTCTCTGATCCCTTCCACTCAGGACCTCAGCCTTCTTTACCTCACACCACGTGAGATGTCCAAACATGCATGCATGTGGAATGGGACAGAAGTAATCCAGACTGAGACGGGAGGTAAAAGGAAAAATAAATGGCTCGCCATGGAGTTCGATATATTTTGACCATATTCTGTTATCTCTATTGGTGTTAGTCACAAACAACCCAGAGATCCCAAAGGAAAACAATTATGGCAAAAAGTAGTGGAGAAAGTGAGCTAATTTACTGAAAGTGTTCTTACAGAGGGAAAGTAAGTTTCTCATAGAACTGCAAAAATGACATAACGATACACAGAAATCCCAGCATGTGCCTACAAAGGCATCAGTCTTCCGGGCTGGGTGGGGGGAGGGGGCCCCTCCTGTAAACCCAGCTGTGGGAAAGGCAGCCATAGAAAAGTAGCTGTCCAGCAGCAGTCTGGGCCAAAGCACGAGACTACATGAGAGGCAAAGGAAAAGCAGGGAGACTAGGTGTACGTTTCAAGGGAGAGAGGACTTATCCAGCAAGCTCAAGTTGTACCCGTCATCTACAGCTGAGCAACAAAGCAACAACAAGGAGCTCTGGTGTTCCTCAGAGACACTGGGTGTACACGTTAGCTGAGTAAACTCTCTGCGAGCACTCGCCAGGGCGGTGACATGGCCTGCTGCCTCTAACAGTCTGGGAATCCTACTGAGAAGGAGCTGGATAGGGAGGGAATTCAGAAGCATCTTGGTGAAAAGGAACAGGAGGCATATATCCAAACACAGATGAAAGCGGGGACGACAAGCCGGAAAAGACACCACCATCACTAGAGAGGAAGACTTAAGTGAGGGTTAGCTCAACTGTGATGTGCAACTGGGCGTGCATCCTGCATTTCCATGTCATCGGTGTACGCTTTCCGATTCTGAAGGCCCCAAGAACTGCAACTGAAATCCCCAGTGCCGACCAGTTTCCTCAACTGTGGCTTCAGATTTAGAAATTCTGTACTCAGCCACACACCTGATCTGATTTCCTGCATGGTTGGAGTAATTCAGAAATAACCTCAGATCTTTAAAATGTCTTCTGATGTTTTCTAACATAGACTTTCAAAAATGTGCCTTGGAGGCCAGGAGTTTAGCCAAATGGTACAGTGCTTGCCTAGCATGCACAAAGACCCAAGTTTGATTCCTTGGTAGCACATACATAGAAATAAGCCAGAAATGGTGCTGTGGCTCAAGTGGTAAAGCTCTACCCTTGAGAAAGCCCAAGAACGGTGCGCAGACCCTGACTTCAAGGCCCAAGACTGGCAAAAAAAAAATGTGCCTTGGAGTGATTACAGTTCCTGTATTAACCATGAGAATCTGTATGGCATCCTGTATTCATCTGAAGAATTTGAAATTAATTGAAATAAACCTGTTCACGTCTGCAATACAAAAACTTACATCTTATTTTAGGAAGAAATATCATATATTTGAATTTCTTCAATATTCTTTGACTGTCCATACAATCTAAATGTTAAATGTGGTTTTATAGAATATTTCCTGAATTGATGAGTTATGTAAAAAAATAACTTGATACTTATTTTGATAGTATAGAAGGATAATTTCTTCCAAAGCCTGAGCTTGAAATTTTATGCAAGTTTATTTGGATAACAAAATTTAGAGTAAGAAAGAGTTCTTAATTAGGAAATTTTACCTATACATTAGAAAATATATATCTGAAATAATCTCGATTCATTTCAAATTATTCTAGGCCATTATTTTTGCAAGCTAGCCTAGTTTACGGAAGATGGAAATGCTTAACTCTGTACATTGAACCAGAATTCAGAGAACTTCACGTAGTAGAAGTCTTCTTCTCCAGCCCCAAACATTACTAATGAGGAACTGGGCCAGGAGGTAAGGCGGAAGAAAGCTGTTCACCAGCTTGTTCCAGGAGACAGTACAGTTCGGCAGAAGAAGTATACATTGAGTGGTAAAAAAATTTCAAGGAGCTGATTTAAAACCCAATTCATTGGTAGATGTTCATTGGTGCAGATAACCAAATATGCTGTTTTGCATCCTCTGTTTGCAGGAATCAACACTGACTTATTATGGATTACAGTGATTTGATTTTCCACTCAGAGAAATGGAGTCAATTAATCAATGTCACATAGATCCTTGGATCTATAAGTTATTATGAATCCCAAACAACTAGTCACAAATCATGTATCTCCAACTGTGTTCTGGCTTATGGGTTGCGTCCCCCTAAATCCGGCTTTGAAATATTTGTAAGGAAGTGAGCATCTGTAACAGCTAACCAGGATGCCATAAGAGAAGGTGCAACTCTCAACCCTTTACAGCAGTCTCTTTTTTTAGACATCCTCAGAAACCTGCCTTTAACAGTCACAGGAAGTCAACCACAGCATGAATCCTAGAGCATGACTGAATTCTGCCCGTCTTCTTTTCCAGCCTCCACTCACTGCTCTTTCAAATTATATTCTTTTTTTTTTTTTTTTGCCAGTCCTGGGCCTGAGCACTGTCCTTGGACTTTCTCAAGGCTAGAGCTCTACCACTTGAGCCTCAGCACCACTTCTGGCTTTTTTCTATGTATGTGGGACTGAGGAATTGAACCCAGGTCTTCATGCATGCTAGGCAAGCACTTTAACCACTGGGCCAAACTCCCGGCCTCAAATTATATTCTTTAATATGGTTGTCCTATTACATCTGTCAGGGATTTTTTTCCGAGATCCTTCGAGATACTCGTCTCCAGAAGCTGAAATCCCCTGTACAAAACTCACAGAATGTGCATAATGTGTTTACACAACCTTCCTATGCTTTAAATCGTTTTAGACTACTCAGAATAGATAACAAATTGTCAGTTTCATATAATTAGAACTTAGCTACTGCTTAGGACAAGCAGGGAAAGTGTATGTGCATATTTAGTTCAGAGGTACATTCTTTTGAAACCTCTCTCATCCATGGTTGGCTGAGTGTGCAGATGTAGAACCTGAAGATGTGGAAGAATAAATGACTCTTCTAAATGCCTAATGGCTGTTAATTGCCTTGGTTGATGTTGTCTTAAAGGCCATATTGATTGGCAGGAGGATTCTAAGAGACCCAGCAGAAAAGCGTATTACTTTCCACCAGCGAGGACATCGCTAGTAACTGAAGCAGCAGGTACAGAGTGTGGACCACTCAGTCCAGGTGCCCCAAAGCTGCGTGACGGTCTCTGCACTCCTCAGTCCACTTTCCCTCACAGCTCTCAGGGGTGACCTTGCCCCTGCTGTACTCTTTCAGTTGCCATACCACCTTCTCCCTCCATCTTAGTGTTTGCTCTGCAAATGCAAGCCACTGGGCAGAGCCCTGTCACCTTCTAGGTATTACTTAATATCTAAGGAACTCAGTTCTTCATTTCCAAGTTACCACAGCTTTAAACAGAGAAGCTCAGGGCTCTGAAATCCCTTCACCCTGCAATGATATTTGACTATTGTCCTTACCTTTGGCTCCACTCTTGGACAAAATTCTCTACTGCTAACCCTTGGTTTGCCTGGTGAAGACTCAGGGCTTTCTCCTCTGTGCCCAGCCCTGCTGGTCACTGGTGAGGTACCTCTATAGTCAACATGAAAATGGAGAGAAAAGGATAGAGTAGATGTGTTTACCAGAAGTTTCTAGCAGGAAGAGCCAAACCTGTAACTGAATTGTAGTGAGTGAATCTGGCTTAACGAACAGATCTTTTGACATCCCAGAGTTGAAAGCCCAGAAGGAATCAGTGGCGCTCCCAGCACAATGGGAGAGACAGAGCCTTGCACAAGACAAGTCTGAATTACATTTGACATATCCTTTCTTTGGGGACTTAAAGATGATCTAGGAAGTTGAAGAGTGATGTTGGAAAGTGATTTAAATTGACTCCTAAGATAGCCGTCCACTAAAATGAACTGCTCTCCAAGAATGTGGCTTCCATTCATTCTTGAGAGAGCACTTGGGAGTCAGCAGATATGACACCAACACAACACAGAAATCCAAACACATCCTTCCGTTCTGAAGAAAACAAGTACTGCTTACGTTTGGAGTGAGAGCTTGTACCAGCACCCAGTGACAGCACACTTAACGGGCCTGCAGCAAACATCAGTGTGGGCAGCACCATGGTGGCATTGGGAAAGGAGGGTGCCAGCGGACGGCCCCCCGAGTCCTGAGGTAAGCCACGCCCGGCTCTGAAGACCTGCATGCAGAGCATCCTTGCTCAGAAGGACAGAAAACTCCATGAGCCATTATTTGGCTTTGTTTTGAACTATCAACACACACACACACACACACACACACACACACACACATTTCACCACAAGTATCACGCTTCCTGCCAACAACAGTGTGTCTTACACCCCCACAGCCTGGACATAGGACACATTTTGATGTTTTATTCTAAACAGAGAAGCCTGACATCGTCAAGAACAAGTTGAGTGTGTTGTGATTTTGCCACATCCCTCACATCTGCACCTCTAGGTTGGTGTGGCGTCCCCAGTCCTGCCCAGCTCGGGTGTCACCTCTTTTGTGATTTTGTTGGTTCATGTTATTCTCAACGTCTGACAGTTGTGCCTTTGCTTGGGCCTGAGGCTGATCTTCACAGCTCGGCCACGCTCTGGTCCTCTGACTTTCATTGCACACGGTCCTCTCATCCTTAACCAGTGAACCAGGCCTTAGCTCTCACAGCTCACACAGATTCACTGATCCAAGAGGAGGTTTCTTAGAGCCAGAAAGGTGGGAAAAATGAAAAAAAGGAAAAAAAAAGTAACTTCATCTTATTTACTGATGCTAAAAACCTCAAGTAATCGCAATTGAATGTACTCAAATGTACTGGGGCAGAAATACAAAATTACACGAACACCCCTGGCAATAGACACTGTCCTGGGAAATCTTCCATAAATAATTTGTTCTTAACTGCTGATTTGTATAAATGCCTGTAGACATTGAGGTGTCAAAACTCTAAAGAATTTCTCTGATGCATGCATATCTGTGATAAACTAATTCATAAATAAGCTCAATTAAATACTTCTCATCAAAAAAATAGAGTTGAAGACTTGGAAGGAGACTGAGTCCCAGCTCTGCGTTTCCTGGTTCTTCGAGGCAGCGAGCTGTGACACCTCTCCACATTCCATTTCTTAAGTCTCCAAAATGGAGATGGTAGCACAATGTGAGCAAGAACCCACCTGGTACCCAAAGTGCATCTCGTACTCTGAAAAACGAAGAATGTCTTTATTGTCATTATCGTTAGCAGAAGAATTATTTTCTCTTCTGAATACAACCAACAGCCTTGGTAAACTAGGTAATGGTTGTTATGTACTGGTGGCTCTTCTTGTCCTAAAGTCTCAGGACGCTGATATCAGTGGGATTGTGTTTCTAAGCCATTCCAGAAAGAAAGTTTTTCAAGACTCCATCTCGATGGAATAATCATGAGTGCGGTGGTAGCCATCTACCATCCCAGTTACACAAGGAAGCTGAAAACAGGCACATTACCAGGCAGGCAGGCAGGCAGGCAGGCAGGCAGGCAGGCAGGCCTGAATAGGAAGTAAAATTCTATCTCAAAAATAACCACTGCAAATAAAGGGGTAGAGGCAGAGCTCGGCATGAAAAGCACTTGTCTAGTAAGTGTGAGACTCTGAGTTTAAACACCGGTATCATTTTAAGAAGTCACACACACACACACACACACACACACACACAGAGTTATTTATAAAAATGTGTATATATTTACATATGTACATATCTAGTTATAACTATACGTATAGTTATATATAAATATATATTGACACACATATCGTGGTACTTGATTTTCACATTAAAATGAATTCATGGCCTACCTCCAATATTTTCCAAGATTTCTGTGAAAATGAGTGCATTTTTTTAAAATACAGATAAGCATGTGACTGAACTACATATGACAAGAATACAGCTCACATCTCTTTCAGCTCATCATGCAAGCTGAACCATACCCAGGCTGCTTCAGGGCAGTGAATACGGATCTCAAGCAGTGGTGCTACAGAGTTCATGTGACAAAGACCTTAAGATAAATCATTCCTTTCTAGCATGTCTGACAAGCTCTCGGACCGTGTGAATACTGCAGTGGATGGAATGTCTGTAGTCTATGTTGCTGTCAGAATTCCACCTCACTCTGTGTGATCACCCCACGAAGGTGGAGGATGGGATGGGTGCCTTCGAGGGAGATGCCTCAGGGAGCTCTTTTCCTCTCCTTCTGCCACATTCCAAACTACACTTCTGCATCCCAACCTCACAACCCTGATCTTGCCACCTGATTTCTGTCTCCCAACCTCCAGACAGTGACAAATTCCTGTTGTTCGTAAACCACACAGTCACCTGTACTTTATTCTATTAGCTCAAACTAACCAGGAAACAAACTTCCTGTGGGAAGGCTTGTTTTGGTGAGAAAAATTGGAAAGTTTCACTAATTAGAGTCTAGACTCAGAAAAACTGTAAGCATAGACGGAGTGGCAGTGTGTTGAGAAATACATTCCTTGTCTCCCAAGAATCTACTCTGAATAGACTTGATACTTTTATATGAGGTAAGAGCCATATCACCATTCTAAAAGAAGTGAGAGGCTTCCTCTACCTCGCATAATTATGCACATTTTTCTCCCTGGATGTTCAAAGGTCCAGGCAGTTTTGCCAAGAGGAAAACAGGTAACACTTCTTGCTACTAGAGCTTTCTAAGTATGAAGTCAAATTTGATCTATAGCATTTTAACATGCTGATGCCTTCAAATCAGGATAGAACTGTGCTTTGAGGTCATTAAACTAAAGTGGGTAGATAGTATCACACCAAACCTCAGTGTAATTTAAAACATTTTGTACAGGTTCATTAGAGACGCAAAGGACTTCACATGTAAAAGTCATCAGCAAAGCCAGGCAGCATTGCTTGAGTTCCCAGGGTTCCAGCCAATCAGCTGCCAGGGCCTGCCAGGGTCTGGCAAACACTGCCTTTGGAAGTCTACGCCAAGAGAATAAAAGAGAGCAAATATTGGTTTCTGTTATGTAAACAAGTCATGCTCTTCTGTTCTACAAGTTGAACTAGTGGGAAAGTAGAAAGCTCTTAGTATGTGATCAGATGCTTTCTAAATTCAAACTGGTTATTTCTGGTAGGGATATTTTTTCATACATAGGGCATTGCAGGGAGGGAGAGGGGGAGAGGGGGGGAATGGGGAGAGGGAGGAAGAGAGAGAGATTTCAGCAATTCAACATGGCAAGATATGGCCTTTCAACATACTAAAAGCGCCTCAATGAAAACTGCAATTGACAAATTTTATCTAAAAATAAATGTCTATACCTAGCAACTTTCATTTGCTGACCTAGAAAGTCATCTCTCTAGGTATATTAGTCCTACAGAACCAAATAAAGCAGTTAAAATTTTAAGTGCACACAGTTAAAATATTCATCTCCAGTGTAAAATTCCACATTAGCTATCCAAACTCAAACACACAGAAACAAAATGAGTTGTTGCCTGAAATAAGCATGAAGTGAACACCACATAAGAAAGCATGAAATTCACATTATGCATTTAATTTTCAAACAGAATTTCACTGGAATATCCAAAGCAAATACTCAATAGTATATTCATAAAATCAAAGTAATTAAATATGCATTTCATACCAGAAAAAAAATTTGGCTTGAATACATTCCTGTGTACAAGGAAATCAATTTCACACTTCCAGCCCAGTCTGTGGGACTTGGTCCATTCATTGGGCTGATGTTGCCATAGCAACGCTGCATCATGGTAACAGGCCAGCTCTGCTACACAAGTCTCCATCTATAGGGAGCCACATTGGCTGAACAGACAGAGCTATGCCTTCAGATATGGGACCTTGGATGCTTACCTTTATCCAAATAATGAAGAAGGGACATGAGGCAAACAAACCTAAGGTCAACTCTGGATATTACAGTGTTGTGTGTGCATATCCAATGTTTTCCAAGATTCCTCAAGAGAAGAATATGAGTTACACTGATCAACCACTGGGAAGAATGAAGGACAAACCTCCGCTCTCTGCCTCAGTGTCCCCAGGTTGAAAGACTGGTCACAATGCTTGGCTTTGAAGTTAAATTACAACAATATTAGACAATGCTGCTCCCTCTCCTTCCCTGCCTCCTTCCTCCCTCCTCCCCTCCCTTCTTTTGTTCCTTTCTTCCTTCATTTTTATTCTGAGGCATTGGTGTTTGAACTCTGGCCCTTGCTAGGTAGTTTCGCTCTATTTATGCCTTCAGTCCTCTTACGCGTTAGTCATTTTTTTAGATAAGATTTCAAGATTTTGCTTAGGGTTAGACTTAAACCACAATCTCCCTACTTAGGCCTCTCCAGTAGAGGGATCACACATGCAAGAACTGCCATGCCTGGCTTGTTTATCAAAATAAAGTCTCACCTACTTTCTCCTGGTGCTGGCCTTGTGTTACAATCCTCCCATCTCCATCTCTCCAGTCTCTAGGATTTCCCCTCTAAAATCCTATTGCTATGATGATTATGAACTAGGATTTGCTTTCTAACTAGAGCATCAGGTATCACTTTCACTATTCAGGAAACCATAGGCCGAAGTCAACCTATGGCTGAACCATCCTCTCTCTAGACTATAGAAAAGCGTGTCCCATGTCTTGGACTGGTGGTGGCAGATCCCTGGATCCTCTAGCTTGAAGACATCCTTCTCACTTCAGCCTTCCTCCCTGTGAGAGTTCCGTCTTCCTCTGTCTCTGTGTCTTCTTGGCAGGTTTCCAGTCAGGTTGGACTTGGCCCCATCTTTGTGACTTCACCTTAATGTGATTACATGTGTGGATGTGTATTTCTAGATAGTGTCCGCTCAAGAACACATGTCATTGGACATTTGCCGCCCTTGTTCTGGAGATCTGAGGGACTTGCTGGATGCGATGCATGCATGGAAGGAAGGTCTCCACTTCAGACAGGGGAGCGGAGCTGCAAGTTCTAACCACACTCACAGATACACAAGCAACACCAACAGCAAATGGTGGATTTGGGCACACACAGGAAGATACTCCACTGCATCTGCCTGGTGGATGGAAACTGTTCCCCACGGGGCCTCTGCATCAGAGGCCACTCCCTGCAGGCCCTCGCCTGGGTGACTGGACAGCCAGGTCAGGCAGCTGCGACAGTGAGGCAGAAAGGATGACCACCCTGCAGTGGAATCCGGGCTGCGTGGAAGCCTGGCGGTGGAACCACAGTGATGCCTGCCCTCTCCTCTCTCTTCCACCTGGCCAGGTTCAAAGAGAGTCCATCTAGAGAAACGCAAGGCTTCCGGGTCGGGATGGGCGGACCACCATAGTCTACCACGGTCAGGTATCCATCTTTCAGGAGGCCCAATACAGGTTCCCGGGGATCCCCAGAGCCTGCAGCAAACATCGGGGTCCCTCCGTGTGTGTGTCCTCCACATACATGGAAGGACAGGGCCAGGGGTTTTCCTTGTGCAGATGGTAATGGAATCCCAGAGACAAGGTGGTTTCAAGGTCATGCCAGCCAGGAGACTCCAGCACACCTGTGAACACTAACGCCGCTGCCTATATTCCAAGAAAATCCTGAATGGTTGGGGGAACCTATTTTTTCCCATGTAGCTGCATGACGCCTAAGGTTAGAACCTCTCCACAAAGAGAACCAAAAGTGAAATTTCAGGCAGTGATTACCCTGACTATTCTTGATGTTGGTTGCTTGAAAAATTCCTGTTACCAGGTAGCTCTCCTATGGAATAATGCGTGTATCTCTCTGTAATGATGCGTATCTATCGATCTTTGAATTAATTGTAGATTCTTATCCACTGTATGGTAATACAGTCAAATTAGAAAGGAACCGCATGGCACACTTGGACCTTTCTTTGTGCAATGTCTCTTCCTTTACAAGAGCTAGTGTTGAGTGAGCAAGAATTCCAATTCCTTTGGTTTGTGTTGAATATTATCTGTTGTCATTCATTCTATTACTGCTTCTTCTTTCCATAAGCTTTATAATAAATATACTATTGCTCACCTTGAGGACAGAAATCAATGGCAATTTTTCCCAATCTGAAGTGAAGCAGAGCTTATTGAGCTGTGCCTCAAGGACCAAGCTTATGGAAAGCAACTAGCAATCTTTCCAGATGAAAACATCAGGATATATATATATATACATATATGAAAACATCTGTCATATATAGAGATAAATCTTGCATTGTAAAACCCTTATTTTCTGTTGTAAAAATGGCAGGCAAATATTTTTGATGCAGTGTTTAAAGTATTACTTCATGCGTATCATAGTTTAAAAAAATCTACAAGCCACTGCCTTTTGTGGACCTTAGACTTCTGCTATGTCCAAGCCCAGTCCTCTGTGGTCAGTCCCTGTGGTCAGCTTGCTCCTGTGTGCATGGACTAGATCTAGTTCAGTTCTCTTGGAGTTCCATTGCATTTCTCCAGCCATGATGTGGCTTCCTGGATCAAGTGAAGACAATTACTTTGCAGTGACACCCAAACCCCAAATTATCAAAGACTCGCTACCAAACCTAGATACTGGGCAACGCTAGCAAATGAAATAGAGAAAGTAGGGTCGTGAACAATGCAAAAGCTAGATTGTAACAAGGACGTATTTAGGGTTGGGGTGAAAAGACAAGCTGTGGGTTTATAACTGGGAGCTAACACCATAAAGGTAAAAGGACGAATGAGTACTTGGAGAGAAGAATGGAGACAAAATGTGAAAGACCAATGTTGACTCACGTCTTCCTTCAAAGGAAGAAAAATCACAAGAAAAGACCCGGGAAAGAAAGTAATAGTAATACTTAGAGAATTGTAGACTCCAGATGAGGAAAAGTTCCCAAAGGCAGAGTGACACAGCCATGTTGCAGGACAGCCCGTTCCCGCCGGCACGGGGCCCTGCAACTGCCATCCACCCTGGGCCTTAGAGTCCCTGCCCTGTGCTTCCCATGAGGGCACACCGCTGAAGCTGACCCACAAAACGCAGCACTAAACCAAGACAGAGACTGCTCCACAGAGGAGAATCCGGATGGCTTCACTTGGCGCAGTAAGGAAAACCTGAGCCACAGTGCTCTGGAGGGCAGATGTTTGGAGAACGTCAGCCATGGCTTCAGATCCAGAACAAAGACATGGCAGCAGCATGGGTTCAATGCTTCTGATCTCTCTGTCTCTCTCTCTGTCTCTCTCTGTCTGTCTCTCTCTCTCTGTCTGCCTGTCTCTCCCTCCCTCTCTCTCTCTCTCTCTCTCTCTCTCTCTCTCTCTCTCTCTCTCTCTCTCTCTCTCTCTCTCTCTCTCTCTCTCCTTCCCTCCCCACACCCACCCACCCTGAGCTCCTTTAACCAGTATGTGAGAGGGTGGATAGAGTGGCCAGTCCATGAGAAAGCTGAGAAAAATGCCCTTCGAACACATGCCAACACACTTCAAGGAGCTGTAGAGGAAGGCATAGGCTTAACGTGGAGCCAGAAAATGTGCAACTAGGGGTAGAAATAAGACTTGAAAACCATCATGTGTCACCAGTACTTTCATCTCAGTTTCCTACCACAAGAATAATTCAGCCAGGGGAAACTCTAACAGCAGATAGATGATTCTCCCCAGTATTCTGCCCTGAACAGCGTGAGAATGAGTCAAGTAGGCTCAAAGTTACAGGGAGGTATGACTCAGTACAGTGGCAGCTGACTTCTGTTTTGATGTCTGTTGATTGTGTCTCTCTCCAGTAACGAGAGACAGTGTTGAGAAGGACACTAGATTGGACAGACAGCAAGGGAGGCCACCAGGACTGGGTGAGAAGAAAACTGACCAGGCCAGAGAGAGTCTGGATGGCACAGAGAGCCGAGTCCGCAGGGCTGTTCAGACCCATGAAGCAGCCGCGGGACTGGCTCAACAGACTGTGGTGGTTGACTTTGAAACGGAGGAAAAAACTGAATTACAAACAGAGATCACATGGGAAAGTTCAGGATGAAGACGAGGAGATGAATTAAACTCCTCAGGGAAATTTATATAATAAGCAAATACAAACAAATGAGAGTGGCATGGATGGAGGCCCGTTTGGGCAAAAACACTAGTGAGACTCTCCCTTGAACATCGGCCCGCTTGCCGACGAACAGCTGTAATCTGAATCAGGACACATGAGCAAAAGACCCCATCTGGAAAACTAAACGCCAAAAGGCCCATGAGTGTGGCCCTTGTGTGGGGCTCCTTAGAACTCCCATACTTAAAATGAGGGCCCAAAGCAAAGCAAGAAGGTCATAGTGTTATTCTGATGTTCCTCAGACCAAAGGACAATGCTTCCATAAAGCTCTGGAGGCAGCCATGTCTACACTGCCAGATGTTGAACTCACCAAACACATGAACTACTAGGATGTATCTTGTAACTGTGGAGGTACAAGGCCTGTGAAGCCCGCTCCGTCTGTGGCTCACTGCTCACACAGTATTTGGTGGCTTCTGTTGCCAGTGTTGAGGAAATAGGAAGGCAGAGATCCAGGATACTCGTTCTGCCCACTCATCATGTGGAGCTTTTCTCCCAACTGGAATCACTCATTTTCAAAGCATTAGTGACGATTCAATAAGTGTGTTTTAATTTAAAAGCCAAATTCAGAAGGGAGGGCTAACTGCACTAAGTATAATAAAATAAAGACAAATGGTGATTGTTGCTTTGCTCTCTCAATTCAATTTATGTTTATTACAGATTCACACACATTATAACTTGCATAAATCTCCAAGGGCTCTAAATGATTCACAAGTATTTGCCTTAGTTAAAAATCACAACAGAATACAAATAGCAGGTCTACTATCGCCAGCTTGCTTCTCTATTTTTAATTTTGTTTGTACTCCAGCAGGTGAGAGATAAACTATGTTTACACTTTCTCAACAGAACAGAAAGACTTTGGGTTCAGAGCCAAAATGTTCAATCTACAGAAAGTCCACCCGACATCGACTGACAGCCAGACTCCGCCCCAGTTCCGATCTTCATGTACAACCAGCACACGGGTGACACCCGGGGAAGGACAGCACAGCAAGTCCAGCAACAGATGGGAGATGGCCCTGTTGTCAGTGGCTGAATGGTGTCCAAGTCCCATTGTCCCATCCAGTACCCCAGCTCTCCTGCCCACCAGCCGCCCAGGCTCTGTGCACAAAGGTGGGGAGGTGGAGTGCCAGCCAGCTGGCAGCGCCTGCATGGTGAAGAAGGATGGATGCAGAACTCCATTCAACTGCATGTCACAGCACACAGGACACAGCCAAGCACCCATCCGCACCGGGGCCAGAGAGTCTGCACCAGAGCTCAGTGCAGCAAACTTGGACTCGGTTATTTCTCTCCTATGAATTCCACTCACATTTGCTTCTGTGTGAAGTCAAATTTATTGGGCCTTTTCACTTCAAACCACTTTTTAATGTCCAGTAATGCAGGATAAACTGGTTTTGGGTATAATTAAGAACTTATCTGAAAGTAGGGATGGGCGTTGGAGGGAGATGGGGAGAGAGAAAAATCTTACTTTTATCCGTGTTTCTCTGATAACCAAGTACAAGGGTAGTTTTCATAAATGTCACTATCAGTCTCAGCACTTGAGATCTCACTGTTAATGAGAAAAACTCTTTTTTCAGAATATAATTATTAATGAAAACACACAGATGACAGAATAGTATACTGTTGTTCAGTGTCCCAGAAAAAAAGGAGATTCCCAGAGAAATGAGGATTTGTGGGGAGGGGAGGGCGTGTGTACTTTTACTTTTCTTTCTGTGAACACTGAAAATATATCACATATTTCCAACATGTGAAAAAAAATGATCTTAATTGTGAATCACTCTTAGAGACGTAAACTTGTCTGGAATAAATAGAAAAACAGTCTTAGTCTAGGTTTTAGGGCTGAAAATCCATGTCAGCACAAAGCAGATTTTTCTTAAAAACCTTTCTAACATTATTGACTTACTCATGTGTCAATAACATAATACGATGAGAGAAAATACTATTAGATTAAAATCACACTACGTGAAATAAAAGTTTTTGAGAATTATCTTATGCTTCAACATACACAGGACTTTCCAGGTGGAGTCTGCTCTCTGGGGCACAAGGAAAGTATGCTTGTCTGTCCATTGTTTTCCAGACAAATAGATGAGCAGAATTTCCCATCACACCCAGGAGGTCACATTGCTTTTCCTGCACATAGCTATAGAATTCTACATTGGCATGTAACTTAGAATTTTGGCTACATCCATTTATCAGAGTTTACACCTACGAAGGTTTGGAAATATCTGTCCTTTGACTCCACCGGCAAGGCTATGTGAGAAGAGTGTAGAGTCTGACCAAACAAAACAAGCTGACAGCAAATAAACTGGAAACAATGCGTAATGTGCGTAATGGGTACATTTTATCGTTTACTCTTTGCAAGGAGAAAGGCAGATAGATATCCAAGGCTGTGCCTGGCCAGTGACACAGGACTCTGTGACAGGAGGCGCATGGAGCTGGAGGCACTGTCACGTGTGAGGCATTCAGAACATACCATCCTGACGAAATGGGTGGATGTTACCACAAGCACACACACCCACAATCACACACTCACCCACCTCCAATGACACTTGAGGTGATAACAAAGAATCGTTAGCCCTTTGGAAAACCCTCTTGACAAATACCTGAACCTGTGCTTGTTCACCTGTCTAGATCAGATGGCAATCAAGAGTGGAGATGAAGCATAGTTACAGCAAGTGTGTGTGTGTGTGTGTGTGTGTGTGTGTGTGCACATTTACAGAAAGGACGCCATTTGGGAAGGAAGGTGTGCAGAGCTTGAGACAAACACTTGACTGTCAGTGCTGCACTTTTTCCCTCCCTTTTCTGGGTCTCTCCTGTGTGCTGTCCACTGGAGGCTTCTTGTTCCAAGCAACCACGTTAGGATGCGGAGGGCTGGAGATGTGCTGGCCGTGCTATCCTTTTCTTTTAGCATTTACATTTTTCAGTGTACGCGGCACCTCCTCTCCAACCACTGGTTTTATGCTGTCCTTGCCTTAAAGAAGTGCAATGACACTGGACAGACAGGAGTATCTGCAGAAGGAAGTGCAGCCTGGTGCTGCCTCTCGGAGCTGTGTCTGCAGTTATCCTGCCTCTTTCCCAGCACCAGGCCAGCAGCCCGCCAGGCCAGCAGCCCGCCAGACCGGCGGGGCTTTGATGTCCAGACCCACTCTGGGGAGAAGAGGGTACAGCTGCTTTCCCTCACCCCTGCTCACATGAAAGCACCAAGGGTGAGCACTCAGGAAGTCTCACTGCTCACCCTGAGCCCACGAGGCAGGCATGGGCAGTGAGGTGTTTATTGAGTGCTCCGTCATCCTAATCACCACCACTGCTGGGCCTGGCCTGGCCAGCAGCGTCACATGATCACAGCAGCATCCACCCATGGTAATCAGCAGCACCATACCGTCCCCTGTGCCACCCTGCCCACTACCCTCACCAGTGCCACCACCACCACCTTCAGCACCGTCTTCCACGCCACCCTTCATCCCCACCTTCTATACCATCCTCATCAACATCAACATCACCATCATCACCATCCTCCTCCTCCTCATCATCATCCTCATCACCATCACCACCACCATCATCATCACCATCATCATCATCATCATCACCATCATCACCATCACCATCATCACCATCATCATCATCATCATCATCACCATCATCATCATCACCATCATCATCATCACCATCATCATCATCATCATCACCATCATCATCATCATCATCACCATCATCACCATCATCACCATCACCATCATCATCATCACCATCATCATCATCACCATCCTCCTCCTCCTCCTCCTCCTCATCATCACCATCATCACCATCACCATCATCATCACCATCATCACCATCACCATCATCATCATCACCATCATCATCATCACCATCATCATCATCATCATCACCATCATCATCATCATCATCACCATCATCACATCATCATCACCATCACCATCATCATCAT
This sequence comes from Megascapheus bottae, assembly GCF_031878675.1. NCBI lineage: Eukaryota > Metazoa > Chordata > Mammalia > Rodentia > Geomyidae > Megascapheus > Megascapheus bottae. Next base: position 3,160,442 of record NC_143519.1, read on the forward strand.
CATCATCACCATCATCATCATCATCATCATCATCTGCCGGGGCCTCCCGGCAGCAAATTGGGGTTCCTGAAATAAGGGGCAGGGACTGGAAAAATTAGAAGAGAGACAAACACATCGGGTCCAGGAGGTCTGCAGCCCAAGCAAAAACTGCCCCCCGTTTATTCTTAACACAAAGTTTTTATCGAGACCAGGGCCCTCCCAGGTGTTACATCCAGATCGTTAATCAGGGAGCTGTTGAGGGTTACATTCATATGGTAAATCTCAGATCAATTGAACAGGAGAAGGCCAAAAAACAATAAGACAATCAAGCAATTATCTGATGCAAATCAAAGTACAGTTTGTTTCCACTCTTGCTCCCGACAATCATCATCATCATCACCATCATCATCATCATCACCATCATCACCATCATCATCACCATCATCACATCATCATCACCATCATCACATCATCATCACCATCATCACCATCATCACCATCACCACCATCATCATCATCATCATCATCATCATCATCATCATCACCATCATCACCATCATCACCATCATCACATCATCATCACCATCATCACATCATCATCACCATCATCACCATCATCACCATCATCATCATCATCATCATCATCACATCATCATCATCATCATCATCACCATCATCACCATCATCACATCATCATCACCATCACCATCATCATCATCATCATCACCATCATCATCATCATCACCATCATCATCATCATCATCATCATCATCATCACCATCATCATCATCATCATCACCATCATAATCATCATCACCATCACCATCATCATCATCATCATCACCATCATCATCATCATCATCATCATCATCACCATCATCATCATCATCATCATCACCACCATCATCATCATCACCACCATCATCATCATCACCATCACCATCATCATCATCATCATCACCATCATCATCATCATCATCATCATCACCACCATCATCATCATCACCACCATCATCATCACCATCATCATCACCATCATCATCATCATCATCACCATCATCATCACCATCATCATCATCACCACCATCATCATCACCATCATCTCTTAATGCTGCAGTCTCCTAGTTGTCTGTCTTCTCAGTTCTCTGGCTTTCAAGTTAAAGGTGATATTAGGGTTGAAATGCAAAAGAGAACATCAACCCTCCTGCCCTGAATTCCCTATTTCTCTAGTGGTTAATGAGAAAGATGAGTGCCAGAGGCCAAAGCAATGCAGACAGAAAGTATTTATGAAAGCAATGACAAATTTAAAGGAAAATCGGTGGATAGCCCTGGGACTTGAAAGTGACAAAATTATTCTGAGCCACGGGAAGTTAGTAAAAAAGACTTTCTGGAGAAAATGTTATTGAAAGATTTGGTAACAAAGAGAAACATGCAAGGGGAAATAAAAAAAGAAATGTTTTCCTGGAACAGGTGCTCCAAACCCAAACTGGAGTTGACCCTTCACTGGCCTACTGTCCTGTCTCTGCCTTCTTTGGCCTTCCTTTTCTGTTGGTTTGCATGCATGTAGGGAGGGAAGGGGGGAGGAATGGGGAAGGATGGAGAGAGGGAGAGACGAAGGTGCATACATACTCTTATCTTTATGCAGCTATACAAAGCAATGTGTGAATACAATATATCTGGGTCAAGGCCGCCCCTTCCGGTATGCTCATCCATTCTGCAGGACACACATGGGAGTCTTGATGGCATTCGCGCACTCTGCTCCCTCTTTCCTGTGGCCCCACCTCACCCCTCAAGTACCCACTTCCTCATGCATTGTTTGTCTAAACTTTGACATTGTCTTCCTTTGACGTTCACCATTGCTCTTTCTTAGAAAGTAAGAGGGGAGAAGAGGTGAAGAATAAAAGAGGAGAAAGAAAGAAAGAAGATGCACAAAAAGGAGAAATGAAATCATGAAAGAAAGGAAAGACCTCCCCCAAACATACGCCCTGCATCCTCTGGGGAGCCAATGTGTTCCACTTAACACGAGAGCGAGCTGTACGTATTCAGGCCACACAGCTCCAGGTCTCCACCCTACAGGTGTCTTGTTACTGGCATAGAGCCTCAGGTGTGCTGCTCCAAATTCCACACACCAGCCCTGACGGTCCCTCAAGGCGTGTCATCTGCTCCCCGGGCGGTCTGTCCCTGTTTGGGATTTCATTCCTCATCTTAATCACGACGCCCTCACTGGGAATAACATACCAACCACACAGAGAGCTGTCCAGCAAGTGAAGGTCCAGGCTGCCCTGCTCCACTCGTTCCACTTAATTGCTTGCAGCGTCACCTGTGTGCAAAGCTTTCAGGGAGGTCCTGTCTCGTTCAGCCCATCCCACATCCTGGAGCCTCAGTGAGTGCACGGAGGTGAGTGACTCTTACATGACGACCAATTTCCCAGGTGTCAAACTTAATGGACTCAGGTCCCTGAGTGAGCACAGAGTAACCCGTCACTGCTGGCAGGTGTTTATTTACACTGGGGTTCACGGGTGCCAAAGCTGGTTTTGTAAGTCTGGCTGACTGGGGAAAACAACACCTTTTGTGGAGTCCTTCCCTTAAACAGCGACACAGAAGTGCTGGAAAGCCAAATGGAAAAAAAAGAGCATTTTGAAACTAAGCTCAGTCAGGCAAGTCGGATGACTGCCGAGCTCGCTTCCTCTTCTAGTGACACGAGGAAATTACCAATCCAGCCCTTTCTGAGATGCCTGGTCTGCTGCCACCATTACTGCAGAGATGTCAGAATGGCGACTCTACACACAGCACCGCTCACCACCACTCTCAGGCCACAGAATGTGGGCACTGCAGGAGTCGTGTGAAGTGATTTGCTCCAGGAGAGTCTCTTACAGTAGAAAAGGATAAGCCTCCTGTTCTCTGATTCACCCTTTTCTGAAAACTGAAGCCACAGGCTGTGCGGCCTGATCCACAGCTTAGCAAGAAACCATGCAAAGAGCGGGGGGGCGCTGGCTCCTACAGCGCGGCGTGTTAAACACAGGGACAGGTGTTGTGACGTGCGCTTAGCCCTGACCACCTCACCTGCATGGGCTCTGTGCATCATCAGCATCTTTTCATTACAACTTGGAGTTTACAGCAACTCGTTTACTTGTTTTCTCAGGGAAACAAACAACAACAATAAACTCTCATGTTGTCTCCTCACCACCACAATGTCAGGGCCTTAAGTCCTGTGTTTGTGACTGATTCTCGTTAAAATCTTCATGTACCAGAAGTGTGCCTTGGAAAGCTGTGCTTGTTGACATAAAGTGATGAGCCATGTTGTCATCAGGGGTGGATTTTATGCGCCACCCTCCTGGTAATTATCTCTCCATCTGTGACTTCGTAGAGCTTTGTAACTCCAGCCAAATTTAATGACCTGACCTTGTGTGTGAGGCAGCGAACGAGGAAAGCTTTTCCAAGATTAACCCATTGTGAGGCCCAGATCTGCACTTGTAACTGGGACATCGCTCTGCTTCTTCCAGGGAAAAACAAAGGAAGATGTTCTAAAAATGTACTCTGCATGGCAGAAACCGCAGTGAGGGAAGAAATAGGGTGTTCACAGGAGAGCCCACAGATTCATCACCAATACACCCGGACTCTGCTGTGAAATAAGCAAGTGGATTGAGAAGTAAGGAAGAATTAAAACCAACTTGTAAGGGTAGTCCTTAAATGAGTCAACTTGAAGATCTAAAACAATCTCAGGCTTGAAGATTATAACCATAACAATATTAGTTCCGCAATGACCCTCTCTGTCTCACCAATCTTCATTTTTAAACAAAAAGCTTTAGTTAAATAAATCTGAGGGTTAAAGACTCCCCACAAAATTGCTGTGAAGAATGCAACACTTTATTTTTTTTTTCATTTAAATACTGTCAAGGTTCTTCTTTTACCAGTCTGTTATAAAAAGGATTCTTTGCCCGTCTACAAGATTCCTACTTTACAAGTCACAAATGTTGTTTGTGATGTGAAGCTGGCACACTTAGAAGCATGGTAATCCATTTTTATATTGCAAATATTCAAGGATGAGTAAAAGGCTAGCAAATTAGTACATTCAATACTTGTTACCTAAGACCATAAGACATACAGACTTTACGTCAGATGTGGCATCTGTAACAAAGCTTCTACTGTCCAAGCCTCCCCAGATCGTACCCTATGCCTCCAAGTAGAAAGAGTAAAGTATCTGTCCAGTCGTGGGGGTTGGAGAGGATGGAGCGGCTGCTCCAGGCAGGGGAGGGCTCACCAAGAGTGCAGAGCTGAGGGGAACAATCTGTGCTGAAGTGTGCACACACCAGCTGGCCGCTGCTGCTCCTGCCTCAGCCCCGCCTTAGACAAGTCAAACATGCAGCCACCAGGAGCCTCATCTGCTGGCAGACTAACAAGAAAGACGAAGAGAAAATGATGCCGTGTGCTCGAGCAGGACAGAAGGCGTGTGCAACGCGCCAACGTCACTTCTAGACAATTGAAGTTAGTCATGTAAGAGCCCCTAAATACATGGATTTTATTTTTGGGGTGCTCACGGAAGCACCCTTGGGGAGTGATGAAGCTCATGCGGCACATGACAATCACAGGGTGACACACAAATCACGATTTCAGGGTCGCTGGTCATGTCGACATCAGCGTTTCTCCACGTCAGCCAGCTGTGCTCCCTGAACCCTTTGGCAAGGCCTGAAGGGAGGTGAAGCTGAAGTCGTGGCCTTGGCGGCTGCAGTTTGAAGCATGTCCTGTGGACACCAGGAGGACAGGCAGCCCCCGCTGGGAACACAGTCTGGCCTAAAACATCGGTGCTGAGGAGGTGAGAGCCTGGCTCGGAGGTCTGGGTGCTAATGAGGTCCCTCCTCTGTGGTTTTCTGGAAAGTGTTCAAATCGGAAGATGCAAATAATTATTACTACCCCTACTGCTTCCAGTGCCCAGAGGAAGTCATGTTTTGAAGCAAAAATGCTATGAAATAAGCAAATTTGCGGACATCTCATTCTCCCAGGCCTTATTCACAGGATGCCAGGTCATCTTGGTGGCTCAGTCTTTATGAGAACCTCTGCTCTGTGACCTTGTAAGAATCTCTCTCCCTCCCTCCCCCCTCCGTCCTTCCCCCCTCCCTTCTTCCCCTCTCTCTCTTTCTTTCTCTCTCTCTCTCTCCCTCTCTCTCTCTCCCTCCCTCACCCCCTGTCTGTCTCACGCACACACACACAAGTACAGGGGTTTGGACCACAGGAACTCTAAAGTCTTTAATACACTTGAAATGTCTGAATCCTACTACGTGTCCACGTGAGAAACCAAGGTTGAGGACAGGCACTGAATATATTTCACTACTGTGTGGAGAGTTGGAGGAGTTGATAGGCAGGGTGAAGACACAAAAAGTTTCAGATTCTGAGGAAGAATCGCCACTCTGGGACCACAACGATGAGTGAGGGAGTGGTGGGAGGATGGATAATGACAAAAGCAAGATGGGAAATGCAGAGCCCGCGGGACCATTCCACAGGCCGTGAAGTTAGAACTAGCACTGGTCAGAGGGAACAGGAAAGACCAGCCTCGCTTGGCCGGACGGATGCACTTCTGTCTGAACGCTGCTGATAGTCGTTCTTCTTAGATGTGCTCAAATGCAGAGCGTTCTTTCCTGGACCAGTCCCCTCGCTCGCCTGGACTCTCCAAGCCTCTGGCCGTAAACTCCATCCTTGGCTTCCCCCAGCTCCCATTTTGAGAAGGATCACCTCGCTCCTCTATCCCCTCCATGCGTGCATCGGTTGACTAAGGCAGAAGGTGCCTCATTGCCCATATTTTATCTAATCTGCCTTTGTCTCCTGCAGAGAAAGTTTAGAGAGCTTAGGTTGAGACTTACACTGTGTTTCCTTGTCCCCACTTTTTGCGTGGAAGATCAGAGTCCCAGGCCCCCTCTGAACTTAGAAGGACACAGGATCACAGCAGCTTACTAAAAGGGGGATCTGGGTAAAGAAACACCACACAGGAAGAGGATGGCACCAAGAGGGAGGAAGAGCTCTGCAGGCCAAGAATCACCCAAGTTTCCAGCTAAGCATGAGTGGCTAAGAAGTACAGAGCAGACTTCCCTTCATTTCCTCAGGGCATTTTCACACATGTTTAAGGAGAGCAGATCTGTGTGCTTCCCTAGGTGAACGTGGATACTGTGGCAGATGTTAGGGCAGTTTACACATACAGCCATGCATGCATGCATTCACTCAGCAAACAAACAGAAGCAGAAGCGCCAGAGGTATACTATGCAGAGTGTTACTGGAATCAGATAATTCACAGGCGTCTTGTCTCCCTGTAAACAGAAGGATCTGGAAGTCTACAACAATTTACCAGTTCTGTTATGTCAGACTGTGTTAAAAACTTGTCTTTTCCAGAAGTCCACTGCTGTTAAAATGGTCTCTGTAGATTTTTCAGCATTTCTTCATGACGTTTACTTTGATTTTACGCTTTGAAAATCGTATCTATTTATTAACCAGTGCTTTACACAGTACCAGAAACCATCTATTGGCAAAACAGATTGGGGGGAAAAGAAATCACACACAGGAAAAGATTATCAATGAATGTTTACATAAAGTAAATCACATGTACATGGCTTGAAATTGGTAATAATGAAGTCATTGATGTAAAGGTAAAAATAAATTGTAAGATGTATATGCTGACAGGAATCTGTCTAATGAACTGTCTAATGCTGACATTTATTTTATGATTCCTACATTCAGACTCAGTTGACTAATGACAGAAAGGAAAAATTCATTGTATGTACAAAACAGGCCATTAACTATAATTACATTTATAACCAAAATAACATCAGGTCCCTAGTGTCAGGTTCAAAGGAAGATTATCAGAGACAAAGAGGGCAGTTTCCATGTGAATAGTGCTACTGTTTACCAAGAAACTGCTCAAGAGGGGAGAAGACTAAGTAGCATGCAGACATTCAATGCATTTTTATTACACCCAATTAAGGTTGCAATGAAGGAATTTAAAAAGAACACAATGCTCTTCCCTAGAAGAGAATTATGCTGGAAATAGACTTCATCGGTAATTAAAATATAATGGAGTCCATTTTAAAATTTGCAGACATTTATGTTTTTATGTTTGTATTTTTATTTAACACAAATATTGAAAGTGTCTCAGGGGGCCGGGAGTTTGGCCTAGTGGTAGAGTGCTTGCCTAGTATGCACGAAGATCCAGGTTCAATTCCTTGGTACCACATACATAGAAAAAAAAGCCAGAAGTGGTGCTGAGGCTCAAGTGGTAGAGCTCTAGCCTTGAGAAAGTCCAAGGACAGTGCTCAGGCCCTGAGCTCAAGCCCAGGACTGGCAAAAAAAAAAAAAAGTTTCATAATAAGTGGTGCACTGGCGGCTCGCTCCTGTAATTCTAGCTACTCAGGAGGCTGAGACCTGAGGATTGTGATTCAAAGCCAGGCAGGACAGCAGTCTCTCTAATTAATTACCAGAAAACCAGAAGTGGCACTGTAGCTCAAAGTGACAGAGCACTAGCCTTGAGCAAAAAGAACTCGGGAAAGCACCCAGGCCGGAGTTCAAGCACTAGGACCAACATACATACACACATACACATACACATACACATACACACACACACACACACACTTAATAGATTGCAAAGTTTTTTTTAATGAAATCGTATATACAACAGAGCTGTATCTGCCATTATAATTCCTGTGAACCAGTACACCCCCCCAAAAAAAGTCTCTCGCCTGCCCTGTCTCACTGGTCTGTCTGTCTCTTCCTGGTTTCCTGACATCCCGTGGACTGCACCTCATAGGACAGGTGATCACACACTGGCTGCAAACCACCTGTCTTGCCCCTTTCACAATCTGTTCCCTTTCTCCAGCTCAACAACGTTCCAGAAGGTCAGAGAACATGCCTGGCACGGCTTCTTTTCTCACCTGTAGAGCCATAGATATGCATGAAATTCGGATCAAAAGAAGTAGGCCAGAAACAAAATATAAGCAGCAAAGGAGGGAGAGAAAGGAAGGTGGGAAGGAACAGAGAAAAGAAGGGAAGAGGTGAAAGTACAGATGAAGTAAAGAATGTATCAAGACAGGGAATTACCCTGGCACTCAGAACTCCAACTCACCACCCACCTTAGCCAACCACAGTCACTTAGAGAGGAGAACCTGGCTCAGCATTACCGCTGTCGTGGCTTCGTGTCTCATAACTCACACTTTGATTCTATCGAAATAATTCTATTGATAGAGCATTTACCTTCTATGTCTTCAAATTGTCGGTATCCATACTATAAAGTTCAATGTTTTTCAACAAATGTATCTGAGGTTAAAGAGAATTTAAATACGTACTGTAATTTAATGAATTATAACAAAGGTTTTGGAATTGTCAGATTTTAACTGGACAATTTTTTTGTGCTAGTCCAGGGGCTTGAGCTCAGGGCTTGAGCACTGTCCTTGGCTCTACCACTTGAGCCACTGCATCACTTCTGGCTTTTTCTATGTATATGGTACGGAGGACTCGAATCCAGGCCTTTATACATACTAGGCAAGCACTCTACCACTAGGCCCAACTCCCAGCCCAACTGGACAAGTTTTTCACTGATGAATACCAATGATTCTAATTCAGAAGATTGCTTATCCCTCCAAATGAGAAGTTTACTAGAAAGGTGCTAAAATCACAGTAAATTCAAATGCACAGAGGAAACACTATCTATCTATCTATCTATCTATCTATCTATCTATCTATCTATCATTACTATTGTCAGTTCCTTTCTTAAGTTTTCTTTTTCAATTTTTATTATGAGGTAACTAACATAAACTTTTTTTTTTTGCCAGTCCTGGGCTTGAGCTCAGGGCCTGAGCACTGTCCTTGGACTTTCTCAAGGCTAGAGCTCTACCACTTGAGCCTCAGCACCACTTCCAGCTTTTTTCTATGTATGTGGTACCGAGGAATCGAACCCAGATCTTCATGCATGCTAGGCAAGCACTTTAACCACTAGGCCAAACTCCCGGCCCTAACATAAACTTTTTTTTTTGCATTTTTTATTGTAATTAGTAAAAGGGTTACATGATATTTGCCAGATAGAAGGTGCATTAATTCACGTACATTGATACCCTTTCACTTGTCTTGGTACCCATTTCCCTCCCCCCCCCACACCCTAACATAAACTTTTAATAGGAGGGGTTTCACTGTGAGTTTCCTATCTATGCTAACAGTGAGCACTGAGCAAATTCACCCCTCCACTCTTTTCCCAGTCCACCTCCTCCCCTTTTTCAAACAAATGGAGTGCATTTAATTATCTTTTATGGTGAATGGAGCGGGAAGACACATTCCTCAGAATATTGACCAGCAAGCTAGCCATTTAGTTTCATACCATGTCTCTTCTTGTTCCTAAGACAGCTTGGTAAGCTCTTAAGGAAATATTTTGCCTTTGGGTATAAGTTTGATTAGTTTTTTTTCCCTGCAATATGTGTTTGCACATGTGTGTAATTTTCATTTTGTTTCCGTTTAGCTAAGTAATTTTTTTCCATTTTCTCCATTTACATACTCCCACTTCTTACATGTGATGTTGCATACCTTACGATTTACTTACGTATACAGTTCTTTTACAAGGAAAATGACTAATGAAGTTCCTGAAATGCTAGCAGGAAAGAGAGACTACCCTGTAGAGAAAAAGTCTTCAGCCTCGTCACTTTCTCCCCTGTTGAGAAAGTCACCAGCCCGTTGTTTCATGAAGCAGGCTGCACTCCACAGAGAGCTGGCTTCTCTGCCCTCTCACTGGTGTACTGCAAATTGCTATTGGCCATGGACCTAGAGCCATCTGCTATGCAAAATTAATCTCTCCTGCGCTCACCTGCCTGGAATCTGGACATGAAGCCTCCGGGAACATAGCCATGAGTTGGGCTGAAATTGTTCAGAAGATGATTTTACTATTGATCACCTGAAATGCTAAAGCATCAAAACAGTAGCCTTCAACAATGTTAAAAACATCATTTATTCCAAGGTGCTTGAAAGGAACTTTTCACTCTCCTTCCTCGCTCTTTTCTCTTTCTTCCCCCACCTTTCTCCCTCTCTCTCTTTTTCATCTGACAACCTGTCACTGTTTCTAAACAGACTCTGGCCCAAGAGGTTTGATTTTGGTTTTGGTTTTTGCCACTCCTGGGACTTGAACTCAGAGCCTGAGCACTGTCCTTAGGCTTTCTCAAGACTAGAGCTCTACCACTTGAGCCACAGCACCACTTCCAGCTTTTTCTATGCATGTGGTACAGAGGAATCGAACTCCAGGTCTTCATGCATGCTAGGCAAACACTATACCAATAGGCTAAACTCCCGGCCTCCAAGAGGTATTTTTAATTTATAAAATAGTCTGAGAATTCTGGAGTGAATTTATTCAGTACCTTGACTTCAGTTTTCTTTTTTTTCTTCCATATCCCCCCTCATATGCTTTATTTCATCTTCTACCAATCAGAGTTTGGGGGAAGCAGTGATGCGTAACTTTGAAGAAGGCCAGGATTAGAACTGCTCCCTGTGGATGTGACTGTGACCAACTCTACTTATAAATTACTTTTTTTCTTTGTGCAGATGTATTCCTTTAACAAACAGTAATTATTTGTGTGGAAAACAGGAGTCTATGTCACATTGTACTTTGTAAATGGAAGCTATAATTTAAGACTAAATTCTTTGAGGAAAAAAAAATGCTCTGAATAGGGTATTTTAAAGCATACCAAGATCTCCCAGCATGTGCCTTAAGGAGGACTCGGGGAACCAGTTATGACATTTCAGGAGAGCAGAGGCTACAAGCCAGAAACAAGTGCACTGGGATGGGTAACAAGAATCACATCTGGCTGCAGCACTGAACAGTACAGGTGAGAACCATTCCAACCTATGGCTTCTTCTCCAAGAGGGAAAAGGCTCTGAACCATCCATGAACAACGGGATAACTAAGACAGGGCTCTCTCTGTCTCTATGTCTCTGTCTCTGTCTCTGTCTCTCTCTCTCTCTCCGAAGCCCAATAAAACTAGATTGCTCTGAATCTATTTTGGCCACTGAGACCAAAATAGTTGGCTTAATTTTTATTGTCACACCAGAAAAACCTGAAGTATAATAGAAAAGTAGCATAGAAAAAAAGGATTGGCTGCTCCAAAAAAAGAAATACTCAAACATTCTTTTTTGGCAGTCATGGGGCTTGAACTCTGGGCCTGAGCACTATCCCTGAGCTCTTCAGCTCAAGGCTATCACCCTATCCTTTGAGCCTCGATACCACTTCTGGTTTCCTGATGATTAATTGGAGATGAGAGTCTCAGGGTCTTTAGTGCGTGGGCTGGATTTGAACCATGACCCACAGATCTCAGCCTCCTGAGTAGCCAGGATTATAGGTACTAGCCACCGCGCATGGCTGAAACATTCTTGATGGGGAATGACATATGTAGAGGAATGTATCCTCAAAAAGATTTGGACAGGCTTCAGTTCAGTGAAGGTCTTTGTTTGCAGGAAGTCCATCCGTAAAAACTGAAAATCAACAGCTTGGTACTGGCACAAGAACAGGCCTGAGGACCAATGGAATAGAACTGAAGACCCTGAACTGAAGACCCAGACCAAAGGCCACCTAATCTTTGATAAGGAAGCCAAAAAAAAATAGGATGGAAGAAAAACAGCCTCTTCAACAAGTGGTGCTGGCAGAATTGATTAAGCACCTGCAGAAAACTAAAATTGGATCCTTCTATGTCATCCTGCACCAGAATGAATTCCAAATGGATCAAAGACCTTGAGGCAAAAACAGATACCCTGAAAACTTTACAAGAAGGAATAGGAGATACACTAGGTCTCCTTGGCACAGGTTGAAACTTTCTTAATAAAGACCCAGGAACACAAAAAATTAAAGAAAGTTTGGACAAATGGGACTGTCTTAAACCACAGAGCTTCTTTATGGCAAAGGACATAGCTAGCAAGTAAAATAGGAAGCCCACAGAGTGGGAGAAGATCTTCACTAGCCATACAACAGACAAGGCCTCATATCTAAAATATATCTACAGCTAAAAAAAAATTGAATCTCAGGCCAGGAGTTTGGCCTAGTGGTAGAGTGCTTGCCTGGCATGCATGAAGACCCAGGTTCAATTCCTCAGTACCACATATATTGAAAAAAGCCAGAAGTGGTGCTGATGCTCAAAGTGGTAGAGCTCTAACCTTGAGAAAGTCCAAGGACAGTGCTCAGGCCCTGAGCTCAAGCCCAAGAGTAGAAAAAAAAATTGAATCTCTCCAAAACAAATCTTCAAAGAAACAACCATCCCATTAAAAGGTGGGCTAAAGACTTAAAGAGAGCCTTCTCTGAAGAGGAAATAAGAATGGCCTATAGACACATGAAGAAATGCTCGACATCTCTGGCCATACAAGAAATGCAAATCAAAACAACTCTGAGATTCCACCTCACTCCAGCTAGAATGGCATTTATCAAGAAATCTAATAACAACAGATGCTGGAGGGGATGTGGCCAGGAGGGATCATTACTACACTGTTGGCGGGAGTGCAAACTCATTCAACCACTATGGAAAGCAGTGGTTCCTCAAAAGACTAAACATAGAGCTCCCCTATGACCCAGCTATTCCATTCCTTGACATTTAACCAATCGTCCAGAAACAACATACTAAAGCCACTAGCACAACGATGTTCATTGCAGCACTATTTACCATAGCAAAGATATGGAACCAACCCAGATGTCCCTCAGTTGATGAGTGGATCAACAAGATGTGGTATTTATACACAGTGGAATTCTATGCTGCCATCAGAAAGAATGACATGGACCCCATTCTTAAGGAAATGCAGACTTGGGAAAAAAATCATATTACGTGAAGTAAGCCAGACCAAAAGGAACATAGGTTCAATGGTTTCCTTCATTTGTAATAATTGGTGCACATCTAGGACTCTCCTAGCAGAGGATTACAGTAGCTTAAAACCTAGGTACATAAGGTCATATAGAATGAGACTAAATGAAAGGATCTCCAGGATATGGAAACAAGAGCTTTATCTTCTGTGATTGTTGTTCTTAATTTCCTATGTTATTTCTCTTCCCTTTTTTTTGTCCTATGGTTAATCTCATATTGCTACTATATCTCACTTTGTTATCTGGTAAATTGTAAATATGTTTATTTGTTTATTTGAAATAGGGAAGGGGGGCAAACAAGATGATTGGGAGGGGGTAGGAGGGGGGAAATGGGAACAAAAACATGAGGAGGGGTATCAATATGTGAGAAGTAATACACCTACTACCTGACGAATATAACTGTAACTCCTCTATACATTATCCAGATAATAAGAAAACTGAAAATCATAATTATTCTTCCAAATGTAAATAAATCAGAGAAGGAAGGAGGGAGGGATAGAAAGAGGGAGGAGGAAAGAAGGAACAATTGAAGGGAGGAAGGAAGAGAGGAAGGAAGGGAGGGAGGGAGGGAGAGAGAGAGGGAGGGAGGGAGGGAGGGAGGGAGGGAGGGAGGGAGGGAAAGGAGAGGAGGATGGGAATGAAGAAAACTATAAGGTATGCAAAGAGACAGAATGGCTCAAAAAAAAAAAAAAGAACAAAACTAATCTCCAGAAATGAATTCTAAAAACTTTAAATGACAAACTAAATCTAAATCCTGAAGCTGAAGAATATAATTTGATATGTGTAAATCCAACCCAGAATTGTAATCGGCCTATAATCTCAGCACTTGGGAGAGAGAGACAGAAGGACTGCAAGTTCAAGGCCAGCCTGGGCTTTCAGAGTAAGAAACAAGTAAAGAAAAATAAACATCGGTAGCAATAGCAATCACAATTAATTGCAAAATCACTGATCTCAAAGACGAGTAATTTTAAATTATTGAGTCAAAAATACAAAAAGAACCCCCAGTTCTGGCAAAAAAAAAATACAAAAAGAGCCGAAAGAATAAATGGAAATTCTTATGAAATCTCTAAACCCCAAAATGTGCAAAATGATCCTGAGGCAAAAGAAGCCAATGTAAAATCCTGAACCCTCAAGACTGTGTAACATGATACAAGACAGTCATCAGCACGCTGGGACAGTGTTATAAACACCGTCCTGCAGGCCAAGGCACACAGAAGAGAACGCAGAAAACCACCACCTCTGTGCATTTACACAAATGGTCTGCAATGAGAAGCCAAGACCCCAAATGGAGTCTCTTCACAAATGGGGTCAGGCAAACTGGATATCTCTATGCAAAAGAATGGGTTTGGATCCTCACCTTATCACATACTCAAAAAGAAATCAGATTAGAATGTGGTTCCCAGAGTGGTAGGGTCAGGGAAATATTGTTGATTGAATCAGCAGGAGGCAATCTGTTGTACAGCAGCGCAATGCAGCTAATATTACTTCTGTTCAACTAAAAACTGCCAGCCAAGTGCCGGTGGCTCATGTTTGTAAGATCATGGTTCAAAGCCAGTCCAGGCAGGAAAGTCCGTGAGACTCTTCTCTCCAAATAACCACCAGAAAAATGGAAATGGAACTGTGGCAAAAGCAGTAGAGTGCTCAGTTTGAGCAAAAGATCTCAAGGACAACGCCCAGGGCATGAGTTCAAGGTTCACAACTGACAAAACAAAATAAAACAAAAAATAACTGCTGTCAGGAAATTTTATGCTTTGGGTTCTGATCATATTTTTTTAAAAATCACCAATTAAAGCTCCAAACCCAAACAATACTTATATGTTTAATAAATTCTTGGAATCTAAGAACATTAGAAATATACTGATGCAGCCTCATACAGGAGCAAATAGTAGCAATAATTTTATCCGGCTTTATTTTCTCAGACTAAGTTATTACATTGCCAAGTGCTACTTTCCGTAGGCATTCCTGCTCCTTGTTTTAAAGGTTTAGAAATTCTGTTATGTGACCATAATATGCAAAATTAATTTTTTGATAGAAATAAACACTAACTGATAGCTTCTTGATGTTTCCTTATGCAGTTCTAGGGATTTTTGGAGTTCTTCATCTGGTCCTAAAGATTAACAATGGAACCTGCAAAGTGACATTTGCAGTTCTTTTAGATCCTGCCCTGGGCCTGGACGTGAGGCTAACAAACTTGTGAAAAAAAGAGATTAGCTGAACTTTTGTTTGAAAGTCTCTCTTTAGCCTTCACCCAACTTTCTGACTAGTTTTCCACCTTTTTGTTTTGTCTTGAGGAAGAATACGACCAAAACGACAAGGAATCATTCTGAAGTCACATCATTGTCAAATCACTTTTCAAACATTTCTGTTTTATAGCATAGGGCGAGGCCTAGGTCTCCTGTAGCCTTGCTCTTCTGGGGATAGAATGTGCCTGACACTCGGATGTGTTCACTCTACTGTTTTTCACTTTGCCAGGACTCTTTCTACCTGGGTCCCTAAATGTCACCTCACAAGACAACCCTGGAAAGTTTAATGGAATTTCTGTAGGACCCCCGTTGCTTCTTCAAGACAAGAATGGGTTACCATGAAGCTGCTATTTTGCTTTAAACTTGCCATTCCATTGTGACAGATCAGATTTCACAATTTCTGCCCACTGAAGTCTAAATATTTTGCCTCCTAACATTTCCCAATCCAGTCTTCTGTGCTATGCTGTACAACAGTCTTCACGTAATTCAATGCTGTAGAGCCATTGGTTTCTGACATGTATTCCTTAGCTGTCACCAACAAGTTATTATTTATACTTCCTGTCCTTCTTTTGATTTCAAAATGATCATCTGGTTAGACAGAGATTCAAAGTTTTTAAGTTTCAGAAAATGTCTTAATTACCCTGAAATGCTTTCCATACGAATGATCTGGAGCTCCTCTTCAGGGTAGGCCCAGGGGTGTTTATCTCATTTCATCCTTCATTTTCCCCCAGAATGCTTTGCCCACCTCCCCACACCAGTGAGGCCTAGAAAACAGTTCCCAGGCATTTACTGCCTCAGAGAAGGGGGAATTCGGATGGATGCTTGCGCACCTCAGTGGGTCCTTTTACTGACTACCTTATAGTAGTCAGCAATTTACGACCTCAGTGCCTGTTTCAATGCATCTTTAGCTCAGTAATTACATAGCATGGCTGCAGGAGCCATCCTTCCTGAGAAGGAGCCAGTCTTACGTTTAGTCCCAAACCATTCATTTGTTTCTACATAATGTAAAATAAAAATAGCTACCCTAAGCAATATAAAATTATCTTTTTCTACTGGCATTCTAAGTGTCTTCATTTCTCAGATTATTTTCCTTTTGTCTTATTCTTGCCTTCAGTTTTAAATCACTGAAATAAGTGCATAAGTTAATGGCTCTCCGTTCCAAATAATAAAGATAAAAGACATGTTAATAGACTTTTAAAGAAGATTTGGGAGCTCATGGAATCTTTTCCACAGTGAGATTTCCAGACACCTATTACTAAACTGCTTATAGCCAAGAATCTAAATTAGAAAGAAAATGAACAGGCCGAGTAACATTTATCATTCTTAAAGGAATTATTTAATATTTCAAATGTGCTCATTAAAGGCATGCAGTACTGTATTCTAAGGTTTTAACCTTCCACTAATTCCAGGAATAAAAAGTTAAAATACTTTTCACATTTGAAAATAAAGAATTTGAAGGCTGGTTCTTACGCATAATTTAATTTCTTTTATTAGAGGTTGAACATCAACTTTACTCTCATCCACATCTTCCAGCAAACATTTTAGCCCAAAAGTGCCGGCTACAGTTATTTATGAGGTATTTATTTATATTTAATGTTTATATTTATATTAGATTATATTTTATTTATATTTAACAGACATACCTTACTTACATAATAATTATTGTCCCTTTTACAATAGCTCTTTGTGGGTAATTAGTAAGGTTCAAAATTCAATAATCAGATATGACATCAATTATATGAACACAGTACCGGTTATAATGCCTTTTATGCTAAAATTTCTTGAAGCACTTGTTTTTATTTGTTCAGGTTTTTAATTTCTTGTAGTACAGTCCACACAAACTATACAAAATGTAAAGTACTTTCTCACTGTTGAGAGTCTCTTGAGGCTCAGTGGACAATTTCTATAAAGGCCAGTAGCAACTGTTTTAAGTGCTGTGAGAGTGACTTGTTCACACAGGCTTTGGATGCTTTTTCTCTAACTACAATTTTTAAACGGAAGCAGGCAGGAGGCATGTTGGGCATGGCCTTCTAGTTTCGTGTACGGCTCCTACTAACTACATGGTTTAAAAGTTCATTTTTTTTTTCTTAAGGAGCATCAGAGCCTTGGGCAAACAATCAGATGTTTATTCGGTTTTGGACCCACCCTACGGAATTGTTGGAGAGATTCTGCAGACTCCATGTGTTTTCTTTCTTTCCTGTAAAATGAGCAGATAGTGTCTGTAGGAGGGAGGATTGAGCTGGAGGGAGACAGAGAGACAGTGCAGGGTATAGGTGATGGGCAGGAAGACATGCAGCAGGAAAGAAGAGTGCCACTGGTAGGTGTTCTGGGAACTGCAGAGGGCGTGCTGGAGACCTCCAGACCCGGAGGTAGAGAACATACCTCTTGGCAAAGGCCATGAATAAAAGAACTCCAGGAAAACCTCCGCATTTTCATAGAGAGAATGAGAAAGTCTCAAGGGCAGGGCAGAACAGTGGCCAGCATTTAAACAGAGCCTTGATGGGCTCCATGCATAGTCATGCACACAGCAAAGAGAAGTCAGAAAAAGGGATATATTTGAAGTGCTGTGATTGAGTGGATGGCTTAGGTTTGATTCCACCTGAACAAAGTGAGAAGAGGTTCCTGTGCAGACAAAGGTGAATGGATAAAGCCAATCTACTCTGGGATGACAAGTTCTAGGTGGAAAGCTACAAACAATTCCCTGTCCAAGGTAGAAATGTGACAGGGGAGAAGGAAGAGGGGCAGGGAGAGTGAGCAGGGAGGGTCCAGAAAGAGAGGTGACATATTGCTGCAGAAAAGCAGGCAGCTTACACCGTGGGCAAAGGCACATCATTTCAGCTCTTTCAGCAAATGGTCTCCTGTCCAAATTTGCATCTAAGATAAATCATGCGAGCCACTGTATGCCTGGCTCACTGGGGCAGACGAAGACAGGAAGATGGATTAGGGGATGATGGAACTTGGGTTGAGGGCAGCCACAGAAATTCGGAACTGGGAAATCTAATCCAAGCAACGCTCGTGAAATAAATGTGAAGACTTGCTGGGTGATGGGAATTTTAAGTAGGGGATGGAAAGGGTAGAGTGGATGATGGAGGGAAATGAGGGCAGAAACAAGCATGAAGTGACAGGATCACAGAGCAGTGGACATTAGGATCCAGAATGGACCAGGAAGAGGTCACATGCTGTACGGAATATGCAAAGCTCCAGGACAAAGGGCTGGGAGGGGTGTGGTGTAGGGATGCAGAGACAGAATTCAGCCACCTATGCATAAAGAAGCCGGAAAACCCACAGCAATAAGTGGGGAAGGCAGAGCCAGGCCGTACTGCACCAGCTGTGCATGCTCTAATCCTGACTATTTAAGAGGCTCAGATTAGGAGGATCAAAGTTGACGGCCAGGCCAAGTATACACAAACAACAACCTATCAGTGAGTCGCTGGGCTCAGGTACTTGCCAGGCTGTAATGAAGATGATGATGATTCTAGCCTAGCCTAAGCATAGAAGTCACCAGACTCCATGCCAATGGAAGGAGCTGAAAGAGGTGGAATATGTCTATCACCCAGTTGGGCCATTCAGACACTCGCCAGGCAGTAAGGCTCTATCTAAAGAGTAGCCAGTGGAGAAAAGTTCATTGAAGGGATGCGTTTGATTGGGGTAAACTGTGGGCATGTATGGAAAGGTCATGATGTGAACTCCACCTTGGGTTAACATAGCTAAAAAAGAAGTGAGGCTAGATGGATGGCTCAGTGATTGAGTGTCTGTCTCAAAGCTGCAAGGCCCTGAGTTTAAACCCGCACAGGGCAAAAAATAAAAATATAAAAGAAGAGAGCCGGTGAGTAGAATGGAGAACATGCAAAGGCACCCTGAGGATGAGAACACAGAAGAGAAAGCCAAGCAGGAAAGGGAAGGAGGCTGTGCTGGAAAGAGAGAAATGCACTTGAATGAATGAGGTGGAAGACATTTCAATAGAGATGTTTAAAAACATGATTATGTTTGACATATTATAAATCTATACCTAACATGTCACTGGCTCCAAAAGTTACCCAAACAAAGAAGCACAATACAATCAGTTGACATAATCCTGCTACTGAAAGTGTACAAATAACTGGAATACATCAGTTTTGTCTCCATATACCTTTACTCTCATTTAGTTGGATGGAAACTTCTTAATAGGAATAGCTTGCTCTTTCATGATGTGTTCTTGGTTAATGTAACAAGATGAAAAGCCAAAGAAGAAAACTGTTGAGAATTCCTATAAGCGTAAGAGATCCCGAGAGCTCGAGGGCTCAATGGAGGGATGAGGCTGAATTTTTACAGGAAGATCGCATGAAGATCACCTGTCCCTCGCTGCACCCAAGCAGCAGATTCTGATTCTGCAAGTCCAGGGTGACCTAGGAAATCTCAATGGAGGCACTGCCAAGGAATCCACAGCTGGCAGAATGAGAATTCCTCCTTTAGTTCTGAAAGGTTCACGACAGTCTTTTCAAAACCAAGTGATTCTACCCTAGAATAGAACTGTATCACTTTATTCTGCCTGATCACCATTGCTTGGCTTGAGAGAGGAAAGGTGCGGTGCAGGGCAATCTGCTACCTGGCTGAAGGAGAAGCAGCATTGATGCCAGGTGAGTGAGAAGAGCCAGCCAGGGCCCCGCCCCAGCAGAGCCACTGAGTTTGCAGGTGGAGGCACCTGGGAGAGGATGAGGGAATGGGAGTCATCTGCTAGAGACAATGAACTTGCTGAGGCCGCACCACAGCTGAGAGATTAGATGAAAAGGTAAAACAGGTGAGGGTGATGAGTGGGTACTCCGTTTGTCTGCCCCTCACAGGGTGAGCACGTCAGCCCCACGTCTGCCGCCTTCGTGCCATGCACTCCGGTGACAGTCACCAGCTTTTTCAGCCTAGTCTCTGGTTCTGTAATCACACACTTGATGTCCACCCAACTTCCCTTATTCTCTCAACATCCTCAGCTGTACAGAAATCTTAAAGAACGACATGCTGGGGCTGGCACACAGCAGAATACAGAAGTGGGGAAGGGCCAGAAGAAAGGCTGGGGACAGAAAAAGGCAGAGATGCATCCTGCCCAAGGCCAGGATGGTGACACTGCCCTCCTCTGAGGGGACATTGAGTCAATGTGTACCCACAACTCAAATCTTTCAGGATGTAGACATCAACACCCAGTAGCCCTGCCTCTAGGTAGATGATGATCAGAAAGACAAAAAGCAAAAGTCACCCACACCCTCTGGGCCTCTTTTTCCTGTCACTGGAAGCCTGGGCCATGGGCTTTCAAAGTTTCTTTCTACCGGGGCATGTTCTCCTCTGTGAACAGGGCAGTTTGGGACTCACATTCACCCCCATCATGACACCTGCAAAGGGCAGACGCGCAGTTCAGGTGCTCAGGGGAGCGCAGACCCTAAAGGAGCATCCTTACCAGACAGACAGCGCTGTAATCCTCGAGGGCTCCGCTCCCTTCTTCCATAAAGGCACGCCGCACCTATACTGGGATCACATTTGCATCCTGTGTTTTACTCAACAGATTTTGTTTTCTGATTTCTCAAAGAGGAGATGTTTCCATTTTTATTTAGTCTCCTTGAAGAACATTCCTTTCCTGCCATGGGCTGCTATCCCGGGAGGGCCACCCTGCGGGCGCCTGGCATCGCATGGACAAGCTGACCCTGAACGCGGTGTATCTTCACGCATTTCTCTTGGGGGCCCCGAGGGCAGTCCGAACACGAACTGCACACGCACGATAAGTCCACCATTTGAGCGTTCACTTTATTCACCCCTCTGCCCCTTCCCGGGGACGCAGCACCGCGCTCTCTGCATGGCACCTCCCCGGTAGACTAAAGACGCCACGCTGGGGTCCCTTTTATGGAGGGACCTCCGCGGGCCACGCTGACCACCCGCGTGCCCGGGAGTCCACCCCGATGGTGCTGGGCGTGCACAGAGAGGCAGCCAGGCACCCCAGCGGGCAAGGGGCAGACCGGCTGCAGGTCCCCCGCCCCAGGGCAGGGTGCCCCCCTCCAGGCTCCCGGAGGGAGGCGCAGTCGCCGGGTGCGGACTGGAATAGAGCCAGGGGATCAGCCGTCCCTGCCTGTCCGGGGCTTCCCTCCTCGGCTGTCCCTGTCCCCACCGGACTCGACGTGAGCCGCCGGGCAGAGGCGCGTGAGGGCTGCGGGAGCCCAAGAAGACCCCAGTGCCAGCGCGGGTCTCCCGGCCAAGTTCCCCCGGCCCCGTGCAGCAGGCGATCCCAGGACTCCCGCCGCGGCCATCACCCCCGCCGGGACGCACGGGCCCGGGCGAGGACCACGTCGCCGCCCTCTCTCCCCCGGCCGCCCGGGGAGAGCCTGCGCGCCGCCGCCGCCTTCCAGACAATGGCGCGGAGCCGGCCCGCCGGGTCGCAGCCCGCGGAGGGGTCGGGGCAGCCGGGCCGGAGCCGCCAGCTGGGGGCCGTTTTGCCTTCGTCTTTGTTCCGCGAGCGGCGTCCCCGTCCACGCGCGGAAGAGCGGGGAACACGCGCGCGCTGCCCCGGTCTCCCGTGGCAACCCCGCCCCCCCTTCCCCGCCGTTGGCCCCGCCGCCCCGCGCCGCCCCGCACCGCGCCCTCCTCTGGTCCCGGGGCGCCACGCCCGCGCCGCCCTCCCTACCTGCGAAGCGGATCCGCTGCCCCGCTGCCCGGCAGTGTGGCGACGGCGGTGGCCCGGCTTGGCGAGGAGCGCGGGGCGCGCGCGGCGGCGGGGCGGCGCCTCGGGCCGGCCGGACCTGGGCCCCCGCGCGCCGTCCCCGGCCCGGCGCTCCCCACGCCGCGCCGTCCTCGGCCGGGCGCTCCCCACGCCGCGGCGGCCCGGGTGCGGCGGCGTCGCAGCGGCCCCGCCCCGCCCGCCCCGCCCCGCGCGCCCCCCGCGCAGCGCCCGCCCCGGCCGGTCCTAGCGCGGGTCCCCAGCCCCGGAGCCGCGCTGCGCGGGCTCCCCTTCGGGTCGGGGCGGGATGGCGACCCGGGCTCCCCCCCCCCCCCCGCCCCGGGGTCCGCCCTCCCCCTCCCGCGCTCCCCCAGAACGCGCCCCTCCGCGTCCCCAGAAGCCAGGGTGGGATTCTCTATCCAAACTTTCCCAGCCGGACTGGGGCTGGACCCGAGCTGGAGGCGGCCTCGGGGGGGCTGGGCCACGCCGGGCCCGGGGTGGACAGTCCGCCGGGACCAAGGCAGGGCGCCCGGCCTCGGCCACAGGGCCCGGGACGGCACCGGAGACCCCAGCCCAGGACGCAGCCCCGCCCCCCTCCCCGCCCCCCCCCCCCCCCCCCCCCCGGCCATCTGAGCGCCCGGCCCTCCCTCCGCTCGCTCTGGGCAGCCCAGCCACCTGATCAGGGGGGCAACACGGGCCCTGGGACTCGACGAGGAGTGCAGTGGGAAGGAGAAGCCGAAGCACACGCAGGGGTTTGTGGAAGGGCTGGGGAGGCGCCGCCTCCAGGTCCCACTCAGATGAGTTTGTATCACTGGACAATCTAGGGGAACCAGAGGCTGGACGGGGGTCCGAGGAGCGAGAAATCACAGCTTCTCCACGGGAAACCAATCTCCAGACTTAGGCGACCCTGCAGCTGAATTTTGAGAAGGGGATTAGCTACTGAGACAGGTTTTGTTGTTGTTGTTGTTTTGTTTTATTTTGCCAGTCCTGGGCCTTGAACTCAAGGCCTGAGCACTGTCCTTGGACTTTCTCAAAGCTAGAGCTCTACCACTTGAGCCACAGCACCACTTCTGGCTGTTTTCTATGTATGTGGTACCGAGGAATCGAACCCGGGTCTTCGTGCATGCACTTTCTACCACTAGGCCAGACTCCTGGCCCTAATGAGACAGTTTTAAAAATCATCACTTACACTTCATTTTAGGTGATGTGAAATATACTCTGCAAATTTTAAGATGTGGCCAGCAAAGCTAATTAGTTTACCTTTAATTGCCATCAGACAGGAGATGTTTTCCATGGAGGAGGTGTCCTAGCTCAGGTCTACAATTAGTTCTGCTCTAAATAATATGCAAAATCTTGGAGTGATTTAAACCGTTCAATAATAGGATCAAGAATGGCTGTGAGTTAGAAGTAAAACAGATAATTTAGCCTGCTTGTTTTTTTCTTATATTTGATGTATCTAGTTCCAGGGAAACAGAAATCAGGATTATTCGCCATTTCTAGGTTAATTATGTTGTCTTCTTTCCCCCTCCCCTTACCCTCCTTCCCCTTCCTTCTCTCTCACTAGGTAGCACTTTATTACTTGAGCCACACCTCAGCCATATTTCCCCTTTACTTATCTCAAATAAGGTTTCCTGTTCTCCCTCCCCCCCTTTAACTTGGAGCTCCTCCAATTCCCTGCCTCCTGACTGGTTGTGGTTACCTGCATACACTGTGCTGGCTTCCATTTCTCTTTACACTATAAGATTTCTATAACAGAAACACACATGAAGTTAGCTGTGGTGAACAGCATTTAAAACTGCAGACATGAAAAACATGGTGCCTATTAAAATACGAATGGACTTTCACTCAGCATGATTATTATTGCTAAAAATATTCTATGTCTAAAATATTGGTTATATATTTACCAGATTTTCTGAACTAGCAGCTTGTGGTTTTATGCTCTGCTAAGAGAAAAACACAGAACACAAAAGATAAATACACATTTGTATCCCAGCTATTCTACTCTTCTTCTACATCATATGTAACTACAGTGGCTTGAAATCACAACTGACTTTGATAAGGCTTTAAAAAAAAACAAGACTGTGCTATCTAAGCCTATAAGCAATATATTATTAAGAATGTCAATATTGGTTCAGTTCCCAAAGGTAATTTTTCTCTCGAAAGGGAGATATAAACGCGGGCTTCCCATTGATCTCCATGTTTACATGGAGACGTTGCATTCTGAAATAGCAATTATTTAGCTAGTGTAGAAGCATGTATTATCCAGCTTTGCCATGAAATACATGATAGTAAAAGAGGGTTGCTTTAAATAGAAACCGTAGAGAACATGACTACAATTAGACTTGGGCCATGTTTTTCAGAACAGAAATGATTCATTTTGTGCACTGGACAAGTGAGTATTTTATCACCCGTGCAATCTAGTCTGGCTCGCTACATCCCTGCCTTCAGCGCACTGGACCTCGGAACCTGGAAATGTTGAATAAAAACATAGGTTGTTAGTGTGCAATATTCAAAGGACTCTTTCCAGAAAATTGTGGCCAATGGTAAGCCCATTTTATACCTCTTGTTGAAGATTCCACTGTCTATAACTTGATTTCAAGAAGTTCACCTATTTGTTCTTTCCTCTGATGGAGGCACTGATACCTGGCTTTGGTGAACATGTAATTTCCCATTTTGTCTTCACTTCAGAGCACGTTTCCTATCAACTGTATATGGGCTTTTTGTTTTTAATTTTTTGTCATATTCAAATAATTAGATATTTATAGCAAGCGCTGTGGGTGGACAACCAGAGGCCTCCGTGGTGCTGGGGCTTTGAAGTATGCTTATTTGCTCACTTGTTGATTGATATTCAGGTGGTTTATTTTCAGGGCTACTATGTACAAATAAAAGCTATTGCTGTGGATAGTCACACACATTTGTGTTTGGACACAGGCTTTGTAACATTGTGGTTAATTCCTAGCAGTTTCACAAAGAGGCTAGGTGACTGAGTGAACCATGGTAGAGTCTGTCAGTAGCAAGCAGCTTTCTGGAGTGACTCACCATTAACCATCCATGCCAGCGATGCATGAGAATCCTGGCTGGCTTCCATGCCACTTGCAAAATCTTAGCCATAACAAGCGTGACACACATTCTAACAACTACACGCTGTCATTTTGACTTTATTTTTCTCATGGTTAATGATGCCTGATTATCACCCCCTCATCCCCTCCCCTACCACGGGGAGCTGAATCCCTATTTCTTCTTTCTATGAGGGCAAAGGACCCATCTCCAGATACAGTTATGGAGGAGTCTTTTAGTATATGACTTTGAGCAAGGGGGTACATTGTTTTCAATATATAACAGGTCATAGTAAATGACGCAGGTCTCCATATTTGGCATTTATTTATCGTAAGAATGAACTAGTAGGCCTTGCATTTTTACCCATTCATGGGATGCAGGTTATTTAATCACCAAGTTTTGAGTGTTCACAATCATTTTATGGACACATACTTAAGTTTAAGAGTATAGGACAGAATACTTTCCTATATTCTATATGGGGAACAAAGACGCAAAACTCAGGAAGAGGGCTATGAGATAAAGTCTTTCTACCCTAGGTTTGCTCATCCAATCAGGGCATATAACAAAAATAATGCAACTCACTTTAAACCCTCTTATGGAAGATTCTGTCCGTATAATATGCCTCACCTGTACACAAATGTATCTTTATTTGAAGGAAATGCAACCATAAGAGGCGAGTTGGTCTTCCCAATTTACTAGTTCCAGAGCACTGTTTAACAAAACCAAAGTTATAGTGCTGTCTTAACAATCACTTTAAGTCACGGACCTTTTGCATGAAGAGATAAGGGCAGATGGAAATCAGTGAATAAATGCCAGAATAACCAGAGCTGGCCAGTTTCAAAAGTGAAGGCATGTGTTTATTTAGTTTAGCAAGACCCTTTAACACAGAAATGTCACCCTCTCTGGAAAACTGAGGCATTTATAGAACCACAATTTCATGTTCCTGGCCTGAGCAGCAGCTGCACAACAGCGATGACAGCTATCTAAAGCAAACAATCAAATGGGTGAATTCTGAGCTTCAGGCAAATATTTTCTGCTTGGCTTTAAACCCAAATACTGCCTGGCTAACTGAGCTGTTTCCAGAAACAAATTAATAGTGAATTTAGCAAATAAAATATATATTTTCATTCACATTTGCAATCAAACTCACATGCACTCCACATGCACTAAAAATTAATACCGTCAACATGAAGTGCCAATTTATTTTACATTTAACCCTGATTAAGTACTCGTTTGATCTATCTCAGATACATAAAAGTTAATGTGCTTAAGTAATTATTTAAAGCATAATCCTGAGGTTATTAAAAATTTAAATAATGAAATAAGCGAGTTGAAGCCAAAAGCCACGTCTGAGTCCACCAAATCCAGAGTGGAGGTGAGGTCTCCTCCTCAAGGGACACAGGGACACACAAGCCATCCGGGTCCTCGCTTGCTCTTCACCCTCTTGTCCAAGGCTCAGGACTCTAGCACTGATGAGAAGGCATTCCACCCAAACTCCAGATACAGAAGGCCTCGGTTACACACCTAATAGTTTGTAGGCGTGTTTTACCCAGAAGAAGCAGTGTGTGGTGTTACAAATACTCTAGTAGGCCTCCTCCTTTCTTCCTAAACTGGGAAGAACTCTCAGTCAGCAAGTGGAACACCTACTTGTACATTTCAACTCTGGATGAACAGATCTTGCCTCTGTTTGGCTTTTGTGAACAAAGCAAACTTGAAAGGCAAACTATACATGCAGTAAGAGTCCACGGGGTGGGGGGAGGTGGGGCTCCAGGGGTCCCCGCAGCCCAGAGATGGCGATGTCTGCCGCTGTCCACTGCTCCACTTGTTCAGCGGAGACTCAAAGAAATAGCAGGGCCACCTGAAAGTGACCAACCACCCATCCCCAGCAGCTCAGCGCTCCTCACGGGTCTCACAGCTGCCATCTTTAGCTTTCCAGAGCTAGAAGCTTCATGCCGATTGGAGAAGTACTGACTACTGCAAAAATGTTACCAGTACAAGGGGCACTGTTTCAAAACGTGTGACTTTGATCTGCAATGGCAGGTAGGTGCTGTAGTTGTAGAGCATGAGAATTTCAGTCTCCTGTCTCATGAAAACTTTCATCTCGCTCAACGGCAGAATTCTAGCCCTGAAAGGGATTAGAAAGTATTTCGCTAATGAAGAAACCAAAAGTCATGTATGTTCAGTGAATTTATTCCCCAAGAGCATGCTTATTTATAAGAATATTAGGTGTTACTCGTTTTGTATCTGACTAGAATACTGTCAGAATCATAAAAACGCAACGGCATGTTTTCTCAGATTGTTCCTTCTAAAATTTTCTTAAGCTCTGAGACAAATATAAGTATAATTTTAGAAGGGAGTAGAGCAAATTTAAGAGACCAATTAAGTTAGAATAACAAGTGTTAACCAATAACAGAGAGTTATCACAGTTACTCAGGCACTGGTAAATCACTGACACCTTTCAACACATCCACATTCAGTGGAATGAGTGGACTTGCACTTTTCCTCCACCTGCCCATCTCCTCATGGCGGTGATTAAAAACGTCCCTGCACGCCAGTGTCCTTCCTTGACCGAGACCCTGCTTGCTGCTGTGGAAATGCCCTTCACAGGCATGTGTGCTGCTTTTCGCTGTTCAGGGTGGTGTGGGATTTTAAGTCGCATGGACCGAGAACCCTGTGTTACTGTTAGGAGCGGCCCCTCCCAACTCATCCTTCGGAAATCACTGGTGTCTGGGGCTCCTGAGAATTTACTGACTTGACTTGGTGTGCCATGTCCAGAATCAACTGCAAAAGCCTTCCCTCAAAAACAGACACTTCTTTCCACCATGATGCATTCCTGGCCAGATAGGAAAGTATGTGCTTATGTGTTTGTTTGTCTGTTTAAATGTTATATGTGTGTGACTTGTATATGTGTGCATATGAGAGAATGAGAGAGAGAGACAGAAACAGAGACAGAGACAGAGACAGAGACAGAGACAGAGACAGAACTGTTGCCAGGGCTTTCTTTACCCTAGAGCCTTGCAATTTTGTTCAGTGTTCTTACTCATGGCTAATGCTTTACAACTTGATCCACATCCCCACTCCTGCATTTTACTGATTAATTAGAGAAGAAGTCTTGAGGACTTTTCTGCTTGAACTGGCTTCAAACTCTGATCCTCTAAGTATCAGCCTCCTCAGAAGCTAAAATAACAGAATGGGCCATGGGCACCTGGCTAAGGACTCTCTTGAAAGAGGTTATGTCAAAGATATTTAGAGAAGTAAGGGAAACTGATTGAAACAGGGCATTTCTGTAGTGAGTCAGCTTAAAAATATATTACTTGAAATGTACCTCATTAAAAATACTCGTAAAATTCACAGAAGTTACCTTGGAAATGCATCGAGAAGGGCAGGCTGGATGTTAGCTTGTGACATTCTCGGCTTAATATTACATAGCCTCCAATGGTTCATAAACAATGTTCAGTTTTTGATGACTTGTTTCAATGCTAAGACTAACAAATGAATAAGAAGCAGACTTCTCAGTTCTCGGCTCTATGTTACTTGCATTGTTTGACTTACATACTTTCCATTTTCCTCCAAATTATAAGAACTTATGCAATAAAATGCTGGGGTCTACTTTACAGGCTTTATAACCTATCACGCATTTTTATTTTTGCAATTTTATTTTGATTCAAAGCTATTTGTGTTCTTTATTTCACCTATCAATGCACATTTGTTGCCATGGAAACATAAATTAATGTCATCTGTCTGTGACAAATGTATTGACAGTTAAGATATGGCTTTTAAAACAGTGTGGGGATTGTTACGCGCTCACATTCAGCATGAAAGATATTCCTACTTATGAATCATTTATGTTAACAACTTTATAAATATAAGAAAATGACAATCAATGTATTGCTTGCTGAATTTGTCTTAGCAGAAGAATGGAATTTGACAATGCTGTAAATATGACATAGATTTATATGAAACTGCCCCAAAGGGTCAAAGACCACACAATACTCACTTGATTAAACAAATATGAAGTTTCCTTCCAAAACTGGCATTGAACATTTAAAAGTGTAAACCTTTGTAAACTGTTGTGTCAGTAGTGTCTTTACTATGCACACGCTGGTGGTATAAAGCCTCACACCCAGCTCTGGCTCTTGTCCTCCTGTGAGATCTGTTTTGCCCAGCACTCTCATCTCCAGGGGATTATTACCTTAGATTTTTGTCCTGCTACGCTTTACAGTTTCCTGGACTCTAATTCCAGCTTAATTACTTCCTTAATTACCTCTATCTTTTCACATAAGTAGACCCTTTCACCCTGTGTCCTAAAATGCGATTCAGTTCCCAAATCTACATCTCTGAGCGGTCTTCATCACAGTAACATTCCTTTTTCAGAGGAGAGCCAGGCCTCCTGTTGATTAGTTTCTGGTGATTCACTTGGCTTAGCCCTCTGGAACTTGGATGTGGTCTTATTCTCTCTTGACTTGTTATATTTCCAGGTTAGACAAGGATCCCATTTTTTAAGTTAGTGTTAATCTACAATTCTATTATGATTGCTCTAACCCTGGAGAGACTGCTATAGGCTGATCTAGTTTATTATTGCGATAAACTCAATACCTGAATGTCACGTATTTGGCTATTTACCTAATTACGGTTAGACAAGAAAGCTAAGCCAGGACCGGCAGTGTGGCCTAGTGGTAGAGTGCTCCCCTAGCGTGCAGGAAGACCCAGGTTCGATTCCTCAGTACCACATACTCAGAAAAGGCTGGAAGGGGTTCTGTGGCTCAAGTGGTAGAGTTCTAGCCTTGAGAAAGCTCAAGGACAGTGCTAAGGCCCTGAGTTCAAGCCCCAGGACAGGAAAAAAAAAGCAAGAGAAAGAAAGAAAGGAAAAAAGAAAGAAAGAAAGAAAGAAAGAAAGAAAGAAAGAAAGAAAGAAGAAAGCTTACCCATTCTCTCAGACTCTAGCAGCTGACATTCTTTTCCAACAGCAAAACCAGTTTTTAGTTTTCCTCTAATGTTTTAAAAGTATCCACACTGCTAAATGATTTCACCTACCATACTGCTTATGATAGGTGTCATTTCATGCTTACAATGTCGCCTTCTAGATGGGAAAAGGCAAGAGGTTTTGATACCTATTCTTCAATAGCTCGGCCTTTCCTGTCTTCCATGATTTTAGAACCAGATTTAGTCCGTCTTGTTTAGTGATAGGTCTACACATGAGGCCTACGGTTCTGCTCGCGGCAGTGATGAGAGTTGTCTGGGTCACTGGAGAATAAGCCCGGAGGACGCGCAGAGGACATGCAGTACACTAACCCTGACACCATGGACAGAAGAGCCCCAGGTAGAGGAGAAGTCCCTCAGTCCAAGGACCAGGGCTTCAAGGACCAGGCTGGTGGGAACTTTCAGCAATGCTGGAGGAACGGAAAAGGTAAGGAAAAGCCACAAGCCCATCCACGCCATTCATTCTGTATTACAGTTCTGCATCTTCATTTCTTCTAAGGCCAAGAAAATAAAGAAGCTGGTTCAGGATCACTTGACACTGAAGTATAATACCGTAGGAAGAATATTATCCTCTAGTCAAACGTTCTTAGTTTTAACATTGGGTACAACATTGGGCAAAACTATCCCTTTTCTTCCTTATTGAGACAAAAATAAAGCATAGAAAACATAAAACAGTGCTAGATTGGTTGCATATCTGTAGCCTCAGCTCTTTGTGAGACAGAGACAGACAGAGCTTCCAGGCTACCTCATGTAAAGTTAGCAAAAAACCCAAATATCAACAAAAACATGGGCTAGCTCAAATGGTAGCGTGACTGTCTACCTGCATTTCTAGCACCACAAAAAAATTACATATTCATTCATGTATTTATTTACGAATTTTAAGAAGAAAGAAAGAAAAATGTTTGAGATCCAGGACAAACATAT
Source organism: Megascapheus bottae (assembly GCF_031878675.1). Lineage (NCBI taxonomy): Eukaryota > Metazoa > Chordata > Mammalia > Rodentia > Geomyidae > Megascapheus > Megascapheus bottae. The sequence continues at coordinate 3,191,148 of NC_143519.1, forward strand.
CAGGAAAACTCCTCTAACTGGTGTAGATGATGAAACGGTGTCTTTTCATTAGGAAGCCAGATGTCCTTGAAGGAAAAAGGGAGGAAAGAGGTGACAGAAGGATAGACCGTGCTGAGACATTGCCGTGATGTGCTTGTTTCCCGGCTATTGCTTTGTGAAGAGATCAGGCTGACCAAAGCTTTGGGGAAAGCCCTGTACACTCACTGGTGTCCCAGAGAAGAGAAGGGCTGAGGACGAGGTAGCTGGATTCTCAGCCCATGCCAGGCTTCCTCTGTGCTCAAACCTTCCATAGAAAGGCCACTTGCCACAAGACCCCCTTTGTCTGCATGCTGAGATCTCGGTCATCCATCTTCTTGTTTTGTTCCAAATACATTCGTCCCTAAACACCATCACCCCTGGGCATATTAGAAATTTCTTACTACCAAAATACATTTGCTAGAGAAAATAAGTCATCATTTCAGAGGAACCAGAGGACAAAGTGTGTGTTTTCCATTACGTGCTCATGTACTTAATGTTATCTCCCCATGCTGCTAGAAAACGGTCAAGAAGAAAAACAAGGACACCATTTATTTACATATTTATTTTATTATTTACATATTTATTTTATTATTTCTGTTTTATTTCTAAGAAGTACAAAGCAAAAGACCTCACTCAGCTCCAGGGCAAGCACTGCTGAATGACAGACGCCTTTCCAAAAGTGAAAGGGATGAATTCAGTTTTGCTCCAGAGAGAAAAGGGACAGACAAAGGACTGAACCGGCAGCAAGTAGAAAGAGAGAAGGGAAATGGATGCTGAGAAACACAGTACTAAGGCCACACCTTTAAAAGTCTCCCATTCTTTTTGATTATGTTCTAAATACTAAGTGCCAGTGATTATATAGAGAGATTCCCTTCTTGAACACTTGTTAAACATGTCATTTGAAATATGATGTAAAAATTAATGCTAATAAATTCTTTAATAAAAAAATCTCTCATTCTGAAAGGGGTCAGTGGCTAAGTAGTTCCACCACAGCAACATAAACCTGACCATCTCCTCAAAAGGCTAAACATAGAACTCCCCTATGACCCAGCAATTCCACTACTTGGCATTTACCCAACAACCCAGAAACAAGGACATACTAAATCCACTAGCACAACAATGTTCATTGCAGCACTATTCACCATAGCAAAGATATGGAACCAACCTAGATGTCCCTCAGTTGATGAGTGGATCAACAAGTTGTGGTATTTGTACACAATGGAATTCTATGCTGCTGTCAGAAAGAATGACATCGCCCCATTTGTTAGGAAATGGAAAGACTTAGAAAAAATCATATTAAGTGAAGTAAGCCAGACTCAAAGGAACTTAGGCTCAATGGTTTCCCTCATTTGTCATAATCAGTAGAAACCTTGGGCTCTACTAGCAGAGATTTGCAATAGAGCAAAATCTTGATACATAAGGACATATAATGTGAAGCTAATTGAAAGGACCTCCAGGATAGTGAAACAAAAGCCATATAATGAATGATTGTTGTCCTTAATGTACTATGTTGTCTCTCATCTCCTTTGCTGTCCCTTGGTTATCTCATATTGGTATAGTATCTCACTTTGTTATCTGATATATTGAACTTATTTGTATTTGGATATTTGAAATTTGATAGGGAAGGGGGGAAAACCAAGACGGGTGGGGGGGTGTGGGGGGGGAGGGAAACGGGTACCAAGACATGTGAAAGGGTATCAATGTATGTGAATTAATGCACCTTCTATCTGGCAAATATCATGTAACCCTTTTACTAATTACAATAAAAAAAAAGAACAACAATTACAAAGATAAACCTCTTGTAACTAAGCAATAACCAAGTTGAGAACACTCAGATTGGAGTGTTCTCCAATGTAACTACATTGGTGCTTTATTTTTTTTCTCTTTTTTTGCGTTTTCTAAAATGTTCTTTATTAAAACAATAGCAATTATAATTTGTTTAGTTTGGTATCAGTATCTTAATTGGTGCTGTTCTATCATGGCTTCTGAAAAATCAGTTCAAATGTCTCAGCACTGTAAAGAAAGTTTAATACTGTCACTTATATTTCAAAGATTTGGGGTTTGGGGGGATGAAATGAGTATTTAAAGTTAGAGCTTCATGCTTGTTAGGTAGGTGCTCTACCACTGGAGCTTTAGCTGTTTTTCAAATAAAGTCTCACAGTTCCTTAACAAAAAAAAAACCTGACCATCTCTGGGTGCCTTCGTTCAGTTGCACAAATAGATGTCTCCTGTGATATAATGTTATTAGGGAAAATAACTGGAATTCACATCTGGGTCAGTGTGGCACAGACAAGGAAATTTTATGTGTGACATAATCTCAGGAGCTTCTAAGAGAACTAATTCCAATGGAAGCTCAAACAGGGATCCAGGATTGATGGAGAGAAAATAACTCTGCTGGTAATTCGCAGAGATCCCGGTGAGGGCACTGAACTTTCTACAATCCATTATACGGGGATTTTGAGCCAATCTTATCTACAGCTTAGGAAATAAGGTGACCCCAATTGCTATTGCATTTGTCCAAATCATACAATTCTATTCACTCTTATAAATAAGTTTCAGGGGAACACATAATGGAAGACAAGATCGTCCAAGCTTATATTATTTAGTAAATAAGCAAGTGTGCAGTTGTATAGCTAGTTGTGTAATTTTATGATCTTGGTACTTTTAGACTGAGGAGAGAAGACTTATGAACATAAAAACTGCTAATAGTGGTTCCGTGTGGAAGGCAAGATTAATAGTGGTTTTTACTTAGTTCATCTGTCTTTGATGCAATCAAAAGCAGTGGGGTTTTTTCCCTAAGCAACATGACATATAACTCTTGGTAAGGTTGTCTGTAAATGTGTTTATATATCTTAAGGCAGACTCCAATAAACAGAATGTGAACTAGGGATGCTGTTGTAGGAGGAGGAGGAAGAGGAGAAGGACAAGGAGGAGAAAGAGGGGGAGGAGGATCAGGCAGGAAAACCACAGCCCAATTGTTCAGGTACCATAGACATGTGGCAGTATTCATGTTTCTTTCAAAGCTAATGCTTAAACTATCAAGCTGACTAAAGTAGGGTCCACTCAGGATTAAGATTCTCTGGTATCATCTCACTGGACAATTTGCAGACAAATTCACAGAAACAACATCAGCAAGCTGACCCAAGGAGACATAGGAAGAAAATGTATCAATGGAATAGGGAGTGGTAAACCCAGGAGAATGGAGCAAGGAGACGCCATGAAATGGCAGGGGGAAGAGATGGATGGATGGGGGCAGGAGGATGAGGGTAGAGCTGACTTGTACACATCGTATACATAAATTGTATACATTATGGTCATGCGTTATACACATTCGTGGATGGGGTAAATTATAACCCTCTTGTACAGCCGTTTGAACATAGCAATTCATATAGAAAATAATAAAATAATTTCAGAAATGAGAACTAGTGAGGGGCACAATGCCTGAGTTCTCAAGTGGCTGTTACCAACCAGAGTTGGAGATTTGTCTTATAGATGACGTACACGCCTATTTGGTGCCAAAAGATTGAAATGTCACCCTCTGTCTGTATTGTAAAGCCTCATCCCCAAACGCCAGTCTGCTTGTTAGGTGCTCTTCAAGGTTAAGCTAGGTTGTGCCACATCTCGGTCCCACCTGTGGGACCCACGGGCCTGAGACCACAGCCATGCTGGTGCTAACGCCCGAGGTGAACGCGGGTGCTGTAGAAACCCTCCAGTCTAGAGAAGACTGCTGTCCTGGCAGCCTCCATCTCACCCCACTTCCACCTGCCCAGCCCGGCTTCACATTTTCTGCCTGATAAAAAGTGACCCTGCTTGCAAGGGAGTCCTGTCACTTTCTCTCCAGCTGGGCTGAAGAAGCCTGGCTTGTCCTTCCCAGGTTTTCTTCCCAAATAAAACACGTGGGACTGACTGTGGATTTCCCCTTTCTGCTCTATTTTATTTTATTGCCAGACCCAGGCTTGGACTCAGGGCCTGTGAACTGTCCTTGGGTTGTTTTTGTTTTTGTTTTGTTTTTTCTCAAAGCTAGAGCTCTACCACAGCACCACTTCTGGCTTTTTACTATGAATGTGGTACTGAGGAATCGAACCCGAGTCTTCATGCATGCTAGGCAAGCACTCTACCACTAGGCCTAAACTCCCAGGCCTCGTTTTCTTTTCTTACACACACTACTTCAGAGTCTTGAACAGGTGAAGGACTTTGCTGCACCTCCTTTTCTACTCGCCTGACATCTGTTACCCTTTGGGCTGTTTCTCCTCTGGCTCCTGTTCTCCAATCCACCTGCAGAAAGCTTGTCTTGTTTCTTTGGGTTCCTTTCTAAATGTCTCCAGGCCAGGGTGCTTTCCTGCCTGGCCTTTAACACCACGGACCATGCTCACTATACCTCCTCTTTCCAGCTTCAGCTTGGTGCATTTCTATCACCTCAGATACAAACGCATACTTCCTAACAGGAAGCCTGCTTTATAAGAGGAGGAAAATTGGGCGCATTTTCATGTCCATGACTTTTCTCTTTCCCTCCCATTCACTGCTCTTAGGACCTAGTGACTCATTTGCCTGTCTCTTTTCTTTTCTAGTTCTTTGTCTCTGCTCCCTTTCTGTCAAGTCTCTTGAAGTTGTCTTTGAATTGGGGCCATCTCTCCTGAGTCACCATTCTGACATTTTGGATATTTATAAATTCAATTCAGTATCCCCTACTTTGTTTTCTGGTCATTCTTTCAGACATTAGGTCAAAACCACCTTCAAAAGTGATCAATATTCTCAGTGCTTTTATATCCCCAAAATGCTTTACTGCTTTCTAAGCCTGTTGCCTTTACCCCCAACCAGCCTGTCCTCTTCCTCTTTGAAATCTCTGTCTCCGCCTCTCTCTCTCTCTCTCTCTCTCTCTCTCTCTCTCTCTCTCTCTCTCTCTCTCTCTCTTTCTGTGTGTGTGTGTGTGTGTGTGTGTGTGTGTGTGTGTGTGTGTCTTTCTCTCTCTTTCTCTGGCTTGGTAACAAACCTCTCTCTCAACTTTTATTTATAGTGAACAGATGAATGTTTTACGTTTTCAATCAAGAAGCAAGAAGAGAGCTTTCCACTTAGTTGATCCTGGGCTCCGGCTCCCAGCAGCCATAATTGTGACAAAATAGCCCTGTGCTATTAAGCTAGGCAGTCTGCACTATCTACTGAGCAAAGCCATGGTTTAGCAGGGCTCCCTGGCTGTCGTGAGACCTTCCTGGGGCAGGTGGCATTGAGACAGTTCCAGGAAGGCACCCGTGGGCCTTGAGGACTTGGTGGGACAGAGGGCTGAGCACTGTTTAAGGAGTGGCTATCCTTAGTTCCTTTTGTCTCGTGGAGACTTATTAGCACCCCAGTATCTATTCACTAAGAATGAATGATATCTCCAATGACATCAGCTTCCGCCAACATGTGAGGCGTTACTATGGTAACGGAGTGAGTTTTTCAGAGTACAAAACAAGTGTGGAGCTTGGTATGTCAGCCGGGCCAGGAAGCAGTCACGTGTGCCTGCACATTCATCCGGTGAATGGTGGCTCACAGGCGTGTGCGTGTGCAATTCCGCTGGGCTCCTCTGAATATCCCAACTTGGGAGGTGGGACTGAGACTCTTGGCAGATTTACAAAAGCGCTCATGCTCATGTCCAGAGCCTGGCTTCTTGTTTTGTCTTGCATTCTCTATTGCTGGGAGCCAATAGTTCCAACAGAATCCAGGGCTTCCAGCTCAAATGCCAGAGCAAATGTTCTCCAGAGCTTCTGTCCACAGTCCCCGGGGAAACTGCTTCGCTTCTGTTAATGACAGGTCACATCCCCAAGCACCCCGCCATTGCCTTGAAATACTCCCTTGAGATTTTCGTAAACTGTGCAATGTACATCAGCTATTATTAATTACTCTTATTTTTTTTCAGAAGACTATAACTACAGGAGGAAGGAGGGAAGACTGGCACTGATGCAATAGCCTGTCCGGAAACCAGTGGTGAGAGGCAGAATGAATTCCAATGTGCAGAGAGAGTCAGCACATCTGCAGGAGCAGATCTGTGGGGAAAGGGGCATGACAAGGACAGTGTGACTAAAGCCAGCGTGCCCTGCATGAGCGACCCACTCCTGTCTCAGTAACGGCCAGTTCACAGGGCAGGACAAATCCATCTTGACTTTAGCAAAGCATGGGTTCTGCAGGGCATTTACCTCTAGCCCCTAGGATTTTCTCAGGGCTGAAACAATCAGATCCTCCTTTGGTAGAAATCCCTGGATCTTCGATGTTTGTAAGAGGTTGATGGCACATCTTGCCAGGCCCAGGCCATACACAGGAGCAGAACCACCAACAATGTCAACAGGAATCACGGAACACTAGAGAGATGGCACCGGCCAGCCAGCTTCGGGGGGGAAGGGGACGTGCGAGAGGGAGGAGACTTCTGTGGGGTTGGACACCTTTGGCTCCTTCACTCTGCTCCATATCACTCACTGGGTGCACTTGGGATTTTTCAAAACTTAGGGGACATAGCGACTTCTGCATCCTCGGTAAACTCTGGCTAATGCCATGAAGAAGGAAATGGGTAGCGGGAAGCTCCGTGTGTCAATGTACCTCCATGGGTACCGATGATTGCTGGGTAAATTGCCTTGAAATTTTATTTGAAACTTTATTTCACCAAAGAAGAGTACATCCAGTACAAGACCTAACACACAAAAATATTTGGGCTTACCCATTCATTGTAGGCTAGAATGTGACTTCTCCAGTTAATTTACTAAGTCCCTTCATTTCCCTGGCTACAGTGCCTGCTGCATTCAACTCAGTTGCACTCTGTCTGAAACTTTTCATGTGAAACAATGGCAAATGTCTGTGGTGATCGGAGTGCCATGATAATAGGTTCATAAAAACGGTCCTCCGGTATTTAGCATTTTATGTGATCACCACTTGAGGGATGTTCCTATTTTTTTACCTGACAGAGAAAAGCAAAGATTAACATTCAGGTTCAACTCGTTTTGTTGTTGTTGTTGTTGTTGTTTTAAACTCAGAACACTTAACTAGTCTACTTAACTAATTGTGGAAATCGGTCTTTAGAGCCTAAGCACAATCTGTGGTCAATTTGGGAACAGACAGAAATCCTAATGAGACTTAGCTATTGGTACTATCACGAGCTCCTCCCTTGTGCAGCATGGCAGCACAAGATCCCATAACTTCATGTGTCTGCTTTCCTCATCAAACATCCTTAAAATATATCATGGAAATACTTCCTACCCTAATGTCCTTTTACCTTAGCTCTCAGATAAGTCAATCCGTTTTAGATCGTAAAGATGCCCCTAATACCTTAGCTAAAATTCCACTTACAGATGAATGTAAGGTCTTTCCCTTAGAGTGATTTTGTTGCAGAAAAAAATGGAGTAAAATTTATGCTACTCAAGTCATGTAGTTATAACTGGTCTTTTCCTTTTGGAAAGTATTGCCTGTTGGGTACACTAAAATACTCTGCTTATACATAGAATTATGTGAGCATATTAAGTGAGGGAGGGAGGGGTGGGAGGGAGGGGGAAGAAGGGAGGGAGAAGAAGGGATACAAGTATGTTAGGTCACAATTTTTGTCAGGCAATGACAGGAAGAAGGCTGTGATGAGATTCTCGGTGTAAAACCACTTGGAGTGGTTGCTCAGAGAAAGCTGCCTGTATTTGTAACTTAGGTTGTGAAATTTTATATTTCTCAGTGAGCAAGCTGAATTTCATTAGCATTTTCTGGTTTTAATTTATAAAAAAAATGTTTCCTGACATTAACAATTTCTACATAGACTCCAAAAGTAATATTGAAACACACAAAAATACTCATTTTCATCTCTACTACACAAAATTCTTCACTTGGGCAGAAGTAAAGCCAAAACCAGCCACCTTACTCAAATGCCAAGGGAGCCCCACTTCCCTCCTTTGGGGGAATGTGCCAGGTGAAGCAATCACAAGGCAACTTGGATGGAATTTTAAATACTGTCCTTAAATACTTTTCTCCTATTTCAACAAAAGGTTTAAGACTTTTGAATCATGAGCATTGAAAAATAAGAACACCAGAATAGTTACTTTGGCTGTATTGTAGTGTACTGTATTATACTATGCACATCCATGCATCCATGCATGCCTACCTCTAATATTCAGTGAGAAACTAATGTTGTCAAATAAGTAAAACTGGCTTCGGAACCCGAGGTAGCAGGGCTGTGTATACAAGTCCTTATGTCTACTGAAGAGCTGTGATGGTCAGAGAAGTCCGGGTCTCCTCAGGGATGCATAAGGTTCGGGTTCTAGGAGGAAGCAGGCAATTCCCTCTGCTCGCTCCTGACAGTTCACGGGGCAGCCTCGATTGTCCTTCCGAGATAAAAGACCCATCTGCTGTTCTGATGGCTCCTCAGCACTGCCCTGCCCTTGGCACTGGCCTGCAGAAGACAGGAAGAAGCTCCCCCGTCTTGGCAGCTGGCTGGCTCTGGATTGTCATAGCAATGTCCTTTTCTTAGTTACAGGGGAGTGGTGGTGCCGAGTCTTCAAGGCAGGTGGGATCTCTCCTGCCCCTGCCTCTCAAGGTTGAGAGTGAGACAAGCTCATGCCACCACGTCCACCAGCAAGGTCAGCACGATCCCGTCTCCTGCAGGGTCAAGAGCTAGTCATCAAATAACCATCATTCACAGCCATTAGGCTTCAGTCCTTTATTACTCACCTGTGCACGAAATAACCAGTTAAGATAACTGGGACTGCCTCTAGTTCAGAGAGTCATTTCAATTTATCTCTATTTCAACACAATTTTCTCAACAAACCGCGTCTCATAAGGAAGCGTTTGTTTCCTGTGCGTCTCTCTGCACATGAAAATTCTGAAAGACCTAGACGTTATCCAGCTGTCCCCACGGTAACGTCATCTCCTGGCATATAGAATTTAATTTATGTTGGCAAATTAATGAATTAATCCATGAAGAGACAAAAGGTTATCCTTTGCAAACTGGAGCTAGGAAGAGAAAGGAAGAGTGAAAGAATGACTGTACAGAAGTTAGAGGGCGGGGAGAAGACTGGTGCCTCTCCTCCCGTTCTGCCCCCACAGGGAGGCTCTCCAGTGCACGGCGGAGTCCAGAGTGAGTGGGAGGGAAGTTCCTGAAGCATCAGGTTCAAGACACCCCTGCTACTCCACAGGGACCCCCCAGCTCCCAATCACACATCATCCTCGTCTAACCCCCAGAGGCTTCTGCTGTCTCCCTCTGTGCTTGGGTTGTCTCTTGATTTCTGCGGTCTGTTTAGATATTGTCTCTGGCTGACAGGCCCGAATTCAGTTTGCTGTTCCACTCTGATTTCTTCTACTCTTGTCATCACTGACAGGTGAGTGGTGACAACACGCCTTGGGTGGAAGCACAAAGCATTTTCTAGTTCTGAGAGGCATTGTGGAAAGGAGCACAAGAAAGAGAGTGGACAGCCAGAAAAAACGTGTGTCCAAGAAGGGCAAGGGCAGAGGAAAGGAGATGGAGCAGGGAGGAAAGATGGAGGATCCAGACAGCACCTCGCCACTCCGGCCTTGGTTGGTTGGCCGGCATCGGATTACAGAACTCATCACGGGGCTCAGGGCACACTGTGTGCTGCTGGAGTCAGTGGGGGCTGGCAGCTCTGACAAATTACCTGAGGTGGAATGGGAGGCAGAGGCTGCACAATGCCCTCCCTGCAGTGCCTGGGTGTGCCTCGGGCAAGGGAGGAGTCACCTGGCTTCTGAAGACCATGGCTCAACTTTCAGCTCAGATGTCATTCCCCGGCTGGCAAGGAAGGTTCACAGTGTGCTCTGTGCTCTGGGAATAAGTCATGGGTATTGAGCCCCACAGAAGAGGTCATCACAAAGCTGGTCGCCTGCAGCCTAACAAACCTATATTCCTGGCCTGACAGATCAGTAATGGCTGAGCAGGGGATTCCCAGTGAGGTCCCCCCACCCCGCTGCCCGCTCTATCCTGTACAATGGGTCGTCCTTCACCCTTCACAGATAAGCACACGGGCTGCCATGTGTTTGCATTCTTGGCGTAAATCAAGGATCTCCGATTAGACAGAAAGTGGCGGGAGGTCAAATCCAATAATCAGGCCCTGCTGCCTGCTTGCAGCTAATAAGCCCACATGGCAGGGTCCAAACTGACTTGGCTTTCTGTAAATGAGTTTCTTATCGTTGCTTTCTAGTATCTCATTTGACAGTCTTATTGGATTTTAATTTACTTAATTTTTTCTATATACCATTGACACATAAACAGATTTTAAAGGCTGTAAGACATCGATTGGAACGCTGTTTTCATGTCAATGTTTCTGACTGAAAGTCACAATCTGTACTTCAATGAGTTCAAAACTTAGCTGCCTTCAGAAATAGTTAAACTGTTGTCATTTTAAGTAATGAGCAAAGAAACAAAAGGCAAAAGGGTACAAGAATAGATTCATAAAACCAAGTTTATCATCAATCTCTGATAAGTTTTTTGAAGAAAAAGTTAATATTCAATCTGATCTCTTACATTGGTTATAGTTGACATTATCATTATCAAGGGCATCAACAGGTCTGAGATTTTAACTAATTCTCATGTAAGCAATGAGCTTACCCAAGTTGCAGATGTTAGAAAATAGGAGTGCTATGGGCTCAGGACAAGAAGTCTCATTACCGTGATGACAGTGTCCATAATATCAATACGTTAATATCAATATCGGCTCCTACGTGGTGACACAGTTGCAGCCAATTAAGATCTGGATGCACAGTGAATTTATTACAGGAGAGAAACTGGAGTTTAGGGAATTCAATACCTCATATGGACCGTAGGTCTGCTTGTCCTTGGAGTGGGCTGTACTATTTACTTTCTGCAGCAATCCATGCCCGTGTCTGATGTACAAAATTGTGGGAGACTCAGACATAAGTGTCTTACAGCAATTACATGTAATTACAAAGAAGACAGAATGTCTTGCTTTTCATAATGCCTGACATGATTGTGCTGGCAAATTTTCTTCAATTTGCCCACAAAAATGCTGTGCTTTTCCATGTGTGTCATTATATGTCACACAAAGGTCGTTAGTATATCGCTCAAACCCCGGCCTCTCCTCTCCAGTGCCATGTCCCCTGTGTATCCTGGCGTCCCAGCCCAGGATGTGAATGGTTTTTTTTCCGGTAAAGTCATACTCCAATTCCTAAGTGCTGTTGACTAAGACCTCAAAATACCCTTGTGGAGAAGACAGTTTCACCAACAGGAGCTGCTTGCAGTATGAGCTTCAGAAAGCAAATACCAGACGACCTATAGTGTAATCTCTGGTAACTTTCCCATCCTTTTAATGTTCCCAATAAAATCTCTGTAAATACGTTTGAGTGACAAATACCATTAAGTGGTCAATAATGTTACATGCATTTTTTGCTCTATAATAAAGCAGCACAGAAGACGTTTTAACCCTACTGTTCTAAAGATAACACAATCATTTGAAATCCTGCTCGTTTCATTATAAAGAGAAGTTCATAAGGTTTTGTAGTTGGTCCTGACTGACTTGAGGTACACGATTTTTTTTAAGATTTCTAAGATGAAGCTATTTAACATAAAATCAAGACCATCAACGGAAGGAAAATAGATCTGATAACTTCCATTTGAAGAAAGCTAATGCTGAGGTCACTAGAGGGTGTGCAGAGTGAGAGTTCACAATTTAGTCCTGCCCCACTCCGCAGCAAGAAGCTACCCAGTCCCTCCTCTTCCTTTGTACCATGGCGAAGGAGTTCCATTTCCGTGGCTTAAACAACTACGTTTTCCTGTTTTTATTCCCAGTTCTGAGAATCAAGGCTGTCTGTGGGATGCTCCAGAGAGCTTTTCCTTGTTCTCACCCTGTCTTCCCTGAATTTTGCTCTGTGTAGGCCTGTGTCCTGCCCTCCCCACACAAGGTTAGGTCTTGTTGGATTGGGGGCCGATTCAATAACCTTGTTTCACCTTCATTGCCTCTTTAAAGACCCTGCACCTTAGGGCTGGGAGTTTGACCTAGTGGTAGAGTGCTTGACTAGCATACACGAAGACCAATGTTCGATTTCTCAGTACCACATATGTAGAAAAGCCAGAAGTGGTGCCATGGCTCAAGGGGTAGAGCGCAAGCCTTGAGGAAAAAGCCCAAGGACAGTGCTCAGGCCCTGAGTCCAAGCCCCAGGACTGGTAAAAGTAAACAAAAAGACCTTAACACTGAATGGATTTAGAAATGTTAAATTAAAAAGTTAAATAATGATTGCCTAAGTTGTGGTAAATGTCAATGTAATTTACAAATCACTCATGTCATGTGGTCACAATGCATCTCTCGATGCACTAGGATTTAATTTTGTGATTAAAATGGATTCACTTCTCAGCTAGCATTGAATCTTTATAGTTTAAGGGTTTATCACCTTAAAAAGAAAACAAAAGCAATACCTACGAAGTAAGCATATGCATAAAACAATGTACACATACATATACAATGGCCAATTTTCCATGATGAAGAATTTAGTGGTTGAGTGTTACAAGGCATCCTCACAAGTGTCACTGGGGAGGCGTCTAAGTGGTGCCTTGAAGGAGATGAGGATTTTTAATGTTGGAATGACAAAGTGACACTGTGAGGCACATATCATCCTGACATAGAGTGAAGTTCAAGGAGTCTCTCCTCCTCCTAAAAAAAGTGATAGCATGACAGATTAAAGAAGACAGTAAAAGGTTGACAGATGATTTATTTTTACTAGTCACGGGGCTTGAACTCAGGGCCTGAGCACTGTCCTAGGGCTTTCTCAAGGCTAGAGCTCTACCACTTGAGCTTCAGCACCACTTCCAACTTTTTTTCTCCTATGTATGTGGTAAAAACGAATCGAATTTAGGTTTTGTGCATGCTAGGCAAGCACTCTACCACTAGGCCACCTGGCCCCAGACAGATGTTTATACAACAAAATAAATTACTTATTATCTGTAAATGGTATTTCTTTATTCATTTGTTCATTCTTTATCTGCTAAAATAAAAAGGAAATCTCACATAGACCATGAAAGAAATCTTAATATCTGCATATAATCTTGTTATCACTAATTTCTGTTTACATTCCTATCACGACAGTGTTATTAATTCAATATTTTGGTGTAACAAGCTCAGACACCTTGTGTTTAGATGGCTTCTTTTGTGGAATTACTTTTTAGTGGCGCACTTGTACCATCTGAAAGCTCGTAAACCAATATTTGCTGCTCTTATCAATTCTATAAGCACAATTCTGCATTTGCCACGAAGATTAAGAGTAGGTCCCTGCAAGTGTGAAGGTACAAGGCGCTCATGGAAGGAGCCCTGTTCTCACAGTCTGTGGTGGTACAGCAAGGCAACAGAAGATTGGCAAAGTCCCAACGATTTCTTTAACAGACCAAAGCACTGTTGAAAGGACATTCAGCATAGGAGTTAAGATGTCAAGGGACTCTCAGCATAAAAGAACACGGCTTGTCTCGCAGGTGAAGCGTGTTAGCTGCAGTGTGGGGGCTGTCAAATGGACGGCAGGGTTTGCTGAGGCACAGATGGGAGAACTGAGATTCTTGAAACGACATGGGAAGTGAAGAATCTGGGACAAGTCTCCCTTTTCATGTCTTGTGCATGAGGTCCACATGGGACTGGGCACACACATTTGTGTCCAGTATAAAGAAACGGAACATTTCCCACCAGAAAAATTAGAAAGCGCGCTTCTCCAAATATAGCCAACGAGGACGGAATGTAACTGCAGTTTCTAGGTTTATGTAAATCTAAAGCCACCAGTTCCCCCATCATTAGCCCTTCCCAGAAAAGGTGGACGGGTGGAAGCTCTGGGTAAAGTATCAGTGAGATATAATATACCAGCGAAGCAAACTATTGTCCAGTGAATAAGAGCAGCCGAGTGTCTCTTGATTTGGAAAACATGAGCACCGCTTTTTCCTTGGTTAGTGGCAGACATGGGCCAGTGAAGGCAGGTGGCTGAAATGTGAGGATTCCTGATTGTAGCTCAGTACTTCTCAGCTTCCCGCTGAGGAAACAGAAGCATAGGTTGAGGGTGAGAGGGGCGACACAAGGCCCCGGGTGTGCATGTCTCTGCACCTCTATCCATTCGCCTCTCACTGCAGTGATGTGTTCGCTTCCCCGACACCCAAGGGCTGACGTGGGAAGAGGGCCATGCCTGGGCCATGCAGGTGAGTGCCAGGCCAGGGTTTGCTGTTGGGATCATCCTTGTTGCTGATGCCTCTGTGGAACCGTTAGGGAAGTAGATCCAGTCCAGACTGACAGCAACCATCACCAATCCTTCTCACTCACCACACTGAATATGGAAAGAGACACAAATCAGACTGGAAGTCACTTTGCGGTAGCTTGTTGTATCTTCTGGAAAAATATCTCCTAGATAAATCAGAGATACACCATTAATAATTAAGGCAGTGAGAATTTAAAATGTGTGTATCAGTGGAAGATAGGTAGGGAGAGAAACTGGGGGGGGGGTGGCGCATTGCTTCTTTCAACATGAAGATATTGTTTGATGAATTCACTAAATCCCCCAAGTGATCCGGCCAGCCCCACTTCCTTTGGCTTTCTCTTGCAAGGAGACAAAGATGCTCAGGAGGGATCGTGTTAAGTTTTAGGAGAATTTTTGTTTTTTGTCTTGGGTCTACAATCTGAAGGACAAAGAGCATTCAAATTCCCCTCCTGTGAACAGATGAATAAAAATTAATACAGTAATTACGTATGCTAGAAACCAATAGGGAATTGTGAGTTCAATTATTATGCCAGACTCCTCTAAAAGACATGAGCCAATGGGATCGTTGTATTAGCCATTTTCCCTCCCCTTCACTGGCAGAAGATGGCAAAACAGACAACCAACCTAAAGGAAATGCCACCCTGGTGAAATTCAGGGAGGGTCATGGGTCCCTCGAGTGAGAGGTGTTATTAAAATTGGAAAGAACATTATTGTTACAGTAGGGTAGGGAATTTCTAATATTGGCTTTGAGGGCCATTAATGCCATCTGTCTCATATTATGCTTCTATCGATAGTAAAATGAACAGAAACACACGGATATGCATTTGAAATGAGGCTGCCTGCTTAAAACATTTGGTATGGAAGCATACATTCAAATTAGGGTGCCATTGCTGAGTTTCTGTCTCTGATTCTGCCATACGTTTTGAATCAGCTCTGTTTCCTGTTTCTCTTTGCATCTTTCCAGTATTTCCAAGTGGAAGTCTCACATCCAGAGAGAACTCAAAACCATATATACTCTCAGTGTTTGTATCGTTTGCAGGTGATTAAATGATTCACGTAATACTATGCCCTTGGAAACGCGTCCCTTGAAAAATGTCTATTTTTTTCCCCATCACATGTAAAGCATGAGGATAGAATATATTTGCAAACTTCAGTTGCTTTACAACATCTTCTCAGGGAATTATTTCTTCCTCTGCTCTCCGCCCACATGGCATCACCTTTTATGTCACCCAGGGGCACTGGGCATGTCTGGGCATCACTCTATCTGCTTTGCATTCTCCAGCCTCATTGGCATGGATGACAAAGGATGACACCTCAGGGTTCAATGCTTCTTTGCTTAGTGCTGAAGCCACTCTGGATTTGCTTAGGTCAGATTGCAAACTGCCTCTGCTGGATAGCCTAAAAGGCCTTTCCCACAGTCCCACGCTCATGGCTTTTAGAGTAGTTCTTGCTCTGACTGGCCATGAAGAGGACTGACTACACCTATTATTGGTAGTCACCCAGGCTGCACCTTATCTTATTCTCCAGGTGTATTTTTTCCCTTGGTGTGATTACAACACTTCCCAAATTGAGATCCGTTCAGAAATAACAAGAGGAACTGCTGTGTGCTCATTTTCCAAGCCCAAAATAAAGATGCAAAGGAAATTCTGCCTCAGTGTAATTCTAGTGGGCCCTCGGCGGTAAGTTATTCTGAAATAGTACATCACAGTTCGGCTAAATTTGGCGCTTTGTCTCTTCAGTACTAAATAATGGTGAACTGTTTCAGTTTTCATCATCTTTCCTCCTATGTAAAGTGTGTCACGTGCTCACCAGGAATTTATAAAAGACTTTTATTTTTACCTTGAAGGTACTTTGCATTATATCTTTGTGACACAATCAAAGAATGTCTTCAAAGTCTTTATAGATTCCTGCATCAGTTAAGAAAGGGATTCTGCAAGAAGACCTTTTCTTAAACATCAGCAGCTTTATTGACCTTTGTGCTCGTTTCTGGTGTTCTGCCAAGAAAAATGGGTGCTGTAAAAGTATGAAACAAAGGGAAGTTTTGGAAGATGCTCTGGCATTTTAACATACTCATGATCCCTGAGCTTCCAGATCTGAATGGCTCAGGCTGGATGCACACAGGCTGCAGGCAGCGAGGGTACATGAGTCCTAGCGGGAGATGCTGAGTGGTGGAGCAGGGGGCTGGCTGGGCAGAACTGTAGCAGACACCTCGGCAGGTGCTTTCCACATCTTGGAGGGACAAGACTGGCAGTGGGAGAATACTGCTAAGATGACTGGGGGACTGGAAGGGGAAACTCTTAAGTCAAATCCTAGAGCAATAGGGGAAGCATCTGGCAGCTTGCCATAACCCAGCTGGAGTGCACTTCCTCATCAGACCCCTATGTGTGGACCACCAGTGGTCAAGAAGGGCTGCCGGCCCCCACTTTGGTCTGTTACACCGTGGCCTCATGGGACACAGGAGTCTTCTTGTCACCGGGTGGCTCCCTGTTGCTTTGTCTCAGGTTTCAAGTTTAGAATACAGAACATAGCAGAAGGAAAGCAGTTTATGAATGAAATGCATCTTGATAGAACCACCACTTTCATCATTCTCCCCCATCCCTCTCCATCCCAATGAGTCCCTCCATTTTCTTAACGTTATAGGATGGATATGCACTGACCTTCCTAGCTCGTTCCCCCTCACTTTGTCTATGGCCTCCCCTCCACATCACCACCCCTTTTCCAGTACTTGTTTTCTCCTGTTATTTTGTTTTCAAGGAAGGGGAGTTTTTTTTTTCAGATCATTTATTGAAATTGCTAGAGATGATGATAATTCCTTGTAATTTTCATTCACTGGTTAGAACTATGGGCACTAGCTCTAGGATCCTTCATTTACATCCTACATGTTTATTATTTCACTGTTGGCACTCAGAGGCTGTTATGCCAAGGATAAGTATTATTCTTAAAAGTTAAGCAACATAATGTTTCATTGGGAAGAATAGAAATTTCCAATTTTGTGAGGTTCAGATTAATTATTTAAAAAAGTGATTCCAACCCACTCGGTAACAAAGAATGCTCAGTAGGAAAATTTGAATTTTTGTACCACAGAAAATCAGAGAACCAGCTTATCAATCTCATCTAAATAAAGCCTGAGCTGCTGAGAGCAATGTGACAGTGAGACAATTCTGCGCTAACATTGTGTTTATTTCTCATACATTGACATAGCTGCAGTGGGACAACTGGGGCTTTTGCTTATTCATAACGGTTCAGAATTAGGTAATGAAAACCGACAAGGTTATCTAAGCACAAATTCAATGCAGGCTTAATCTCATTCCATTTTAATAGAAATTTCAGGAGCTGGTTTGTGCTGAAAGCTATCTTTTCTTCTCCTGCCATCTATGATTCAAATATCACATACAGAATGAGAAATGAACTACATCTAAGATAATACATTATTATGCTTCAAAAATAATATGTATTGGCTTTAAAAATGTAAAAACTTTGCGAAGTTAGGAGGCAGCGAGTATTTTCAAGCCATGTGGAGAAATGTGACGCTCTTGGAGTCAAATTGAACAAGTCATTCATAGGCTGACAAATCAATGTCACTCATCAAAAGCTCAGAAAGAAGATAGGAACCAAATCCACTCACAGACCATTTATTTGGTGGGCATTTAGACCCCAGTCTAGGTAACCTCATATTATTCCAGTGTTCCCTCCCAGTGGCTGAAATTCGTGTTGAGCAATACCCATACCATTCACAAATCAGCCTGCTGGAACAAGATTCTTACTGCTTTTGGTCCAGGATGCCTTCAACCCTATCCTAACTTTTCTACATTCTTCCCAGATCCGTTATCTGCTAGCCCTCTTCCTCGTATGCGCTCCTTATTATGCATCTTGTCCTACTTTCTACAGGAACGCAAGAGTTTTGAGTACAAGGCAAGCATGAATAGTCTCTGTTTTTAAAATCCACACAATGCAGCAATTAGGGAGGGGGGGTAGTTGAATCTGGCCTGAAAATGGGATTTTGGTAACAGTGGCAGTCTCCCTTCCAAGGAGAGGTCCCAGAGAGGCTGATAGGGATTCTGGTGTATTCGGGATTTCAATCAGGAGCTCTCCTCTTTGTTTTTCCAAGTTGAACACTTTTTTTTGCCAGTCCTGGGCTTGAACTCAGCGCCTGAGCACTGTCCTTGGACTTTCTCAAAGCTAGAGCTCTACCACTTGAGCCTCAGCACCACTTCCAGCTTTTTTTTTCTATGTATATGATACCGAGGAATTGAACCTGGGTCTTCGTGTATGTGAGGCAAGCACTCTACCACTAGGCCAAACTCCCAGCCCTACAAGTTGAATACTTTTGACTTTGTTCAGTCTTAAGGTTGAAGATTGCGAAAAATCTCAGCATATTCCACTCACAGACATTTTACTTGGTTCACTTTGAGCAGCAAGTAGTGTGACCTTCTCTGTATGGACCAAATTTCTCATTTTTCTTGTAGTCATATTGGCTTCAAAATTGTTTTGTGTATTATATATATCCTAACTTTTGTAGCTAATGGATTTGGCACAAGTTGGTAAGGAACAGGTCCCTAGCTTCTGGTGTAAAAGGCAGCCAGTGCACTCACAGATGCAGGGAAAGATAAGCCGTCACACCTGAGAGTTGCCTATCTGAGCCTTGGGGCATTCTCCTTGTTTAGGTACCATAGCAGTCATAAAATTCAATGCATATCCTACAAAACTAAGAAAAGTGAAGCGAGTGGCACTGTTAGGAGGGATGGGAAATGGCGCAAAGGGGGCATTGATCAAGATGCACAGCAATTTATAAATTTACATCCTGAACGGTAACTCCTTCGAATACCGACTCAAAGAGAATAAAACATTTACTGCCTGTCAAATGAACTTCTTCCAGAAGGGACATGGTGACAAGCTATGCCAAGGGTATGTGGCTTCTATGGTACTCCCGACAAAGACCTAGAACAGGAAACAAGTCATGTCTGTTGGTCAAACCAAATGGAAAGGTATCCTACTAGACCATTCTTTTGAGATAAAGACCTGAAGGTCTTGACAGGTCTCTGACTGGGACCCCTTCCAAGCTGAAGAGTCAGGACAATCGACCTTAATGTGTCTCTGACCTTTTGATTTAAGATGTCATTGTCATAGTGGCAAACTATTATGGGCCCATGACTATCGAACAGGAGCCTGTCTGTGTTAACTACTGACTTTGATGGCAGCAATTTTGTTAGATACTAACATATCCAGAGTTGGTGAGGTAGTGAGTTGGTCAGAATCTCAAGTAAGTGTAGAATAAGAAAAATTTCTAACGGGAAGTCCAACTGTATTTATAAAATTGGGATAGCTGTAAAGATACACATTGCAGAGAGAAAAAGAAGACACAGGATAATCCATGCGGCAATTGGCAAAGTAACACAGCATTATTGAACATGTTGCTATGAATAATGATAGCAATATAGCATAATCAGCTATTAGTCCATTATTAGTCCACAAATCCATTATTTCCTTGACTCTTCCAGGCAAAAGACGATGCACATGCATAACTGGTGTTGGGCATCATGCTGGAATTCAGCCTTTCATATCCAGCACAAATACTAAGTAAAGGGAAGGAGAGTGAATAAGTCACTTGTCTGAGGAGAGGCACCATGGAGAAAGCGGCAGGTTAGAATCAGAGGACTCAGTTAAATGACACAAATTAGGGCCAGGAGTTTGGCCTAGTGGTAGAGTGCTTGCCTAACATGCACAAAGACCTAGGTTCGATTCCTCGGTACCACATACATAGAAAAAAGCCGGAAGTGGTGCTGTGGCTCAAGTGGTAGAGCTTTAGCCTTGAGAAAGTCCAAGAGCAGAGCTCAAGCTCTGAGTTCAAGCCCCAGGACTGGCAAAAATAAAACAAAAAAACCCAAAAGACACAAATCAGAAGGCAGGACCAGGAAAGGTTTTATGTAATACTGTTGCTCAAGCTGAGTTAACGGAGATAAGATAAAATTTGAGGAAGTGAATGAATTTTGCCTACAGTCAGTAAAATGCATTATTTTTCAGCATCCAGAAGCACTATATATTTTGTGGTGACCATGTAGTTCAGATGGAAGTCATGGTGTCATGGTGGGAGGAAGAAAAAGAGTTGACAAGCAACACATGGCTAGGAAACTCGATCTGGAGGGTACAGTATTCTAAGCCAAAACATAGGTGATGTGTACAAAACTGAGTTATCTTTCTGGAGCAGCAGTCTTGCTGTGATGTGGGAGGCAAGCCCTGGGGCAGCCCTGGAGATGGAAATGCTGGTGTAGGTTTTCGAGGGCCACCTGGCTGCATCTGGCTACTTTGACTAAAGATGGACTCTGGGATGGTCAGGATTTGGCAGAACTAGCATTAGAAACTTGCTTAGGTCACTGTGGTTGCTGATAAAGCCTGGTCCTCCTGTGTCTCTCTGACAATATTCCAGCATGAAGCAGTAGTTTCAAGGCTATCCCTACTTACTGTTGAAATTTATTACCATTACATTTGTACCTGATGGCTCTTCACTCCATAAATGAAGAGTGAACATGCTTCTTACACCACAGAGTCTTGGAAGTTGGGAATGCGCTATGGTGTAATTTAGACTCTAAACAAATTTTGCACCCCTGTTTACATGTTGAACCCTCCTTAATCCCCAATAGGATGGCCCTAGGAGGCGGGTCTTCAGGAGAAACTGTCCTGAATGACGCTGATGTCCTTCTTAAACCGAGAGAGCAGAAAGCATTGGCAACCACACCAGAGAGCCAGCCACTCCTTGTCCTGGGGAGGACACAATGAAAAGACTGTTTCGTGATGTGCCTAGGAATTTGACTTTCTCCGAAATGTTTTCTGTTGCTTTAAGATCATTATCTCACTGTTGACCTCTGTTCCCTTGCTGGATAGAGAACTTGACCCTGACACACAGTGGAACATGCCATGTAACACGCTGAAGAGTTAGGGCTGCAAGCTTCTGGAGGGACAGCCAGGAATGCAGCAATCAGAAATCAGTATGAGTGACACGTGTCAACATATGTCAACACAGTTGAGCCAGAGGCAGAGGCAGACTCGGGGAAATGTGCAGAAGAAAGATCACCCAGGAAATTAAAAGCTTTGGAAACTATTTTTGAAAAAGGAACTAAGGCTGAATTCAGGAGCAGGCAAAAGACATAATCCTACAAACAAATATTCAAGAGAAGGAAAAAGTGAAATGAAGTAAACTTATAATAAAATTGATGGTCAAAACAGATAGCTTTCTCTTGAGAAGACCAATAAATAGAAACAATTTAAAAGCATTGATTTTAAGTTTTCTGCACTCAATCAAGGAACAGATGTTCATAGGAACCAATTATTGAAATGATTCAGAAGATATTTGAAGATTTTTAATACATTTAAAGCATCCTTTATGGGCTGAGAATAGTGCCACACACTGGTGAGGGATGGGGTGGAAGGATTACAGTTCCAGACTTGCCAGGGCAAAAAACTACACAAGACTGTGCATTTGAACAAATAATAAATTATAGCCAAGTGGAGTTTATGCTATGGGTTTAACCACAGAATCATATTTTAAATGTATGTAAGGAATGAAAAAGAACCATGCACATCTCAATAATACAAACACAAACTGAAGTCAAAAGGTATGGATTAACTTCTAAAAATATCTGTGAAGAAAATAGATTCAATTTAGTGGTTTCCTTTGCTGTCTCAGATGGCAAAAGACATAGCAAGCCATGAAAAATTAGTAGCACATGGAAAAAAAAGAAAGAAAAGGCAACACCTTTTATAGGGCAAGAAAATATGCAGCTTCCAATTTGGTCTTAAAAATATTTGCAAATATTCACAACTACATTTGTAAATAATCAAATGTGAATTAAAACTAGTGTTATAACAGTCTTCACCTATAAAAACAGTTCAATGAGTCATGGCAAGAACAAATCTGGGTGAGAGAAGCACTTAGGTGCCAGTTGCGGAAGTAATAATACTTTGCAAATTCTTGCAAAGGCACAAGCAAAAGTTTAAAAGAATTAACATGCACATGTCCATCCAACATACGTTAATTTACCTTCAAATATAACTGCAACTGTTTCTAGAAACGCATGTATACTTACATTCTTATGACAGTGTGGTAACCAACCTGCCTATCCTTTGAACAAATACCTGGAAGTCTAAGAACATAGATAGCATAAAGCTGAAACGTATTATGTTTGACAGAGGAGAGAGGGGGGGAGGGAGGGAGGGAGGGAGGGAGGGAGGGAGGGAGGGAGGGAGGGAGGGAGGGAGGGAGAAGAAAAGGGAGAGGGAGAGGGAGAGGGAGAGAATGGTAGGTGAGTATGGTCAGAACACTCAATGTGGATGTGTGAGAACAAAGGAAGGTCCCTGGGTATGAGGGGTTGGGAGTGAATGAGAGGACCATGATGGAGGTTGAGACACCGACGGAGATGCCTTCTGCTCACAAATGGGTTGTGCCAATTTGAAACCTTTTGTACAACGGTTTACAGATAATACAGATGTGGGGCCTGGAGTTAGACCTAGTGGTGGAGTGCTCGCCTAGCGTGCACAAAAACCCATTTTTGATTTTTTGGTGCCACCTAGACAGGAAAAAGACAGCAGAACAGATGCTTTGGCTCACGTGGTAGAGCCCTGGCCTTGAGAAAGCCCAAGAACAGTGCTCAGGCCCTGAGTTCAAGCCCAGGACTGGCAAAAAAAATAATACAAACTTGCTCCCAAACAGATATGATTAATTCCACAAATACTTATTAGCATCTAGCGTGCCCTAAACACCTTCTGAGACACGGAGAACACAGTGGTGAGTGAGCATGCACACTGATTCCTCCCAGCTCTTTTGTTCTAGTTGTGGAATTATTTTATTTTTAATGTTCTTGTTATCTTTAAGTACATGCCATTCACTGAAGCCGTTTATCCACACAGTGCACCTTGATCATATCATCCCCTTCACCACCCTCTCCCAGCCTTCCCACACCACCCACCACCTCCCTCGTTTTTCTTAATCTTTTGGGTCTGCATTTAATTCTTGGCCATTTAACAAAGCGGTTTATGTATTCACTGCATCTTGATCTGTCACCCCTTCAACATTTTCACCCTCTTTCCACCCACCCCTTCCCT
This sequence comes from Megascapheus bottae, assembly GCF_031878675.1. Taxonomy (NCBI): domain Eukaryota; kingdom Metazoa; phylum Chordata; class Mammalia; order Rodentia; family Geomyidae; genus Megascapheus; species Megascapheus bottae. The sequence goes on from NC_143519.1 coordinate 3,214,449, forward strand.
TATATTTCTCAGCTCTGTGTTACCTTCAGTGAATTCTTACCTAGATTCACACCCCTTCTGCCCCTCTTTCCTCTCCCCCTCTCCCCTTGCCCCAACCTCCCTTCTGGCAAATATCCATCATTTCCTGGTACTTATCTAGTTGGGCATTGACTTAGTCTTTCTAAGGAATTACACTATTTGTGTTTCTCTGGGTCTGGCTTACCTTGCTTATAATGATTTGTTCAAGCCTTTCCATTTCCTCACGAATGATACTCTATCATTCCTTCTGATGGAAGCGTACAATTCCATTAAGTATATATATCACATCTTCTTGAACCATTTGTCCAGTGATGGGCATCTGGGTGGATTCCATATTTTGGCTATGGTAAACAATGCTGCAGTGAACATGGTTGTGCTGGTGGCTTTACTGCAGTCTTCTTTGTGCTCTATCAGACAAATGCCAGAAGTGAGCTTGCTGGGTCACCAGGTAGTTCTATGTTTGTTTTTTGTTGCTGTTATTTTTTGTGTCTCAGTCGCATGGTTGTCTGTTTTGAGGAACCTTCCTACTGCTTTCCAGAGCGGCATGAAACATCCCAGTTCTTCTCATGCCTTCGCAGGGGTTCTGAGCCAGGACCTGTCCATTGTCCATTGCCTGTGCTTACCACTGGCGGCATGTTTCCTGTTGTGTCACCCACTGTTTCTGCAGAGCTGGTGACTAGAGGAAGAACTTCGGCTCCACCTCAGTCATCCAGTGACTTTCCTCAGTCTTACACAGACCAACTTACAAAACAATCAATGCCCTTTGGATAAAAGTGACCAAGCTGTCTGTGCATGATCTCCCACTCACAAAATGAAAGTGGATAATTCTACCCAAATGAAGGCTTCTTCATTCACTTGTACGCTGCTGAAAAGGATTATTTTTATACACTGAAGAGACGTTTAAACCTAAATTTCACAACTCAATCATTTTTAGCATTGTTCAAAACCATGAGCTTTTACTGAAATATGATGTGGGCACATTCCTTGAAGAATTCATTAAAAAGAATCATGTGTAATTATGTGTAATTGTAGTCTATTTTTGTAGTGAGTTTATTAAAAGGTGTGGAGAGCAGTCAGGTAGCAGTTAGTTAACTGCAGGCAGGTGTTGGTGGATGGAGGTAAGCAATCCAAGAATAATGTGTGTGTGTGTGAGTGTGTGTGTGTAAGTGTGTGTGTGTGTGTGTGTGTGTGTGGCTTTGATGTCCTCAAGGTCACACACAGAAACATAAAAGGTTCATGAGTTTGTTTGGACGACAGTTCATATAAATATGTGTGCATTATGAATTCTTTGGAGTGCCTTATGCCAAAATTACACACCTCCAATAGTAAATAACTTTAGCATATTAGACATTTGAAATATTAGTCCCAAAATATTTTCAGTTTTTAAAAGCCAGGTTCAATATTACTCTGCTCCTACTACTACCTATTTCTAGGTTCCTGAACACTTGAGTTTGAATCAAGAGTTAAATTATACATAACCATTCATATGTGAAGATCTAGCTACTGAAATAAAGCAGAGAATCCACTGCCTTGACTGCACTGTGTGAACTGAATTTCATTGCAGCACTCTTTACCATCTGCGGGAAAATGGTAAATCGTACTCTATACTGCCTATAGTCACTTCTGCAACCCTAAATACAAAACTTAGCATATATTTCATTGTCTGATAAAATTTTTAGAAGGAAGAGAATACAAAAGAAATGTAAATTTGACTTATTGTGTGAAAGACAAGTGTTATTTTATTTTTTAATGTATTCAAGTACTGAAGAGAAAGGAAGCTAATTTTAGCTAAATTTTCAGGAATGAAAAGTCAGTGGCAAAACCTTCTTAATTAATAAAAATCTAAAACTATACAACTTGTTTCTTTAATAATTTGTTTGACTTGCTTCACAGTAAATTTCAAATGAGGCTCTTAGCAATGGAATATTCTTCAGTCTTATGTGGTTTTTACATTTTCAATCTGTTAGATATTCTTTGAATTAAATGCATGTACTTTATTTTACTGAAACACAGCAGTCATTTCCTTGTTACTTGTTTATTAAGGTTTAAGATGAATCAAACTTCTCAATAAAGCAATGATTGCATATATTTAATATCTTAATAAATGTATTCCAAGACAGATGTTCTTATAAGAATCTAAGTCCTAAAGCTACTAAAGCTTTAGGTAAAGAACTCTTATATCTGGAATTTCATGAATTTAAGATTGTGTGTGTGTGTGTGTGTGTGTGTGTGTGTTTCTGTCTTTCTGTCTGCCTGCCTATCAGTCTGTCTATCTGTCTCGAGCCCACAAACCCTCAGCTGCCCCATCTCTGATGATCAGCATTCCGCCCCAGTTGCCAGGTGGCCAGGGGTCAGTCACTTTTAGATGCCACATGAGTGAGATTAGGTAGTATTTGTTTTCCTGTTGCAACATAGCTCACTTAGCCCAGTGTCTGCTAAGACACCCATGTGGTCACAAATGGCAGGATTTCTGTTTCTTTTCTAGTTAGAGAAGAAAGAAAGAGCCACAGAGGCCTACTGCCCGAATAGTCACTCTAGGTAAAGAAACACGGTGCGTTCTTCAGCAAGCGTGGGCATTGAGTGTCCTCATGTCACAAACTAGCAAGCTAGCTTGTGTCATTCACATGTATCCATACTTCAGACCATTGTACTTTATAGGATAAATACACAATGTCATGCCAATTCAAAAAGTGCCAAACAATGGGGAGACCTCAGAAAATAGTGCCATTAGCCATACAGGGGCATGTGGAAGTACAATGCAGACCTATAATTTTTAGGGATGTGTAATTCAGTTGTGGTAGAGTTCACCCCCCTTAATGCAGAAAATTCAGTGGTCTCCATCTACTCATAGAGGTGTGAACTCATCCTCCAGTCTAATCCCAGAGCACTCTCCTTCACCAGGACAAGCACCCCGCCCACTGACAGCCACTACGCATTTGTCATTCCACTCAAACACTAGCAAATTCATAATAAACTCGTAGTTTCCTACTTTTTAAGTGGCCTGCTAAATTAGTTCATTGGAGACGTGTATGTCCTACCACTCGATGTACTTTCTGACCTTGACATTATTTGAATTTCCCATGAGCACAAAAGTATGTGACTAGTGTTAATCTTATTGTGACATTCCTTTATGGTAAAACCAAGTGCCCCAAAGCATCTACTTCTGATGTTATTACATCAAAAATGAGAACTTAGGTTAACTCATTTTACAAATCCAATTCACTCAATAATCCAGCTTCTTTAAAGTGTGTATAGGTAGTCAAAACAAATTACTAGAAAATGCCAAGCCACACACAATGTATTCTATTTAAAGTATATGTTTAGACTATTAGAATTAAATTTCTCCTACCTGGTAGGTTTATACCTGTTAACCATGTGTAAGTTATGCTGATGGCCATGGAAGTGCCCTGGAACAAGGAGAGGAATGGATATGGTTCTAGTCCAGGGAAAATGGGAGATTTACTCCACTTACCCTGAGGAAAACAATATATGAAGCTGACCATCACCTCTGAGAAAGTTCCAGCTTTTCAGCCTGGAGCCTAATGATAGGACCAGAGAAAAATAGAAACCATGTCTCTAGAGCAAACTTAGAGGAATATAAACAAGCAAGGAAATATTAGAAATATTGTATCATCACCACTTCTTCAGATCCTCTTTTCACTATCTCTGTCTGTCTCTGTCTCTCTGTCTCTGTCTCTTTCTCTGTCTCTCTCTGTCTCTCTCTGTCTCTCTGTCTCTCTCTCTCTGTCTCTCTCTCTGTCTCTCTCTCTCTCTGTCTCTCTGTCTCTGTCTCTCTGTCTCTGTCTCTGTCTCTCTCTCTCTCTCTCTCTCTCTCTCTCTCTCTCTCTCTCTCTCTCTCTCTCTCTCTCTCTCTCTCTCTCTCCTCCCCCCATTTCCTTCCCATCACCCAAGCCAAGAAAACTATGGGCCTGGTGGTGGGTTGAGATCAAATTCCATCAACCATAAACTTTTAATCATTAGTTGATCATTGTGATCATTACATTAACACAGTATCTGCACATTCTGTACATGCCCAATGAATTGCTAAAAAGAGACATACATGGAATGTGTCGTTGCTCAGTGTCAGGTGACTGTCCTGGATGGTTAATGGGAAACAATACCTTCAAGAACAGTGGTGTTAAGATGAACACAGATTTCATCTCTATCACATATATTTCAAGCTCCAGAAATTTGTGCTCTAGGAATTCATAGGTGATTAAGATAAACTCATTGACTTTAAAGAAATCAATTGCATGAGTGGCAATAATTTTCCTCAAAGATAGTATAGAATCTGAAACAGATTCTTTTTCAAAATATTTTGAGGCAACTTTAATACATAGGAATGTTGGCTCCAGGAATGTCTGGGTCTTGAAGAATCAGTTAGCATTTTACAAGGAAACGGGACATCTTACATGGCAGGATTGCATGACTTTCACTGTCCTGGACAAAAGATGTCAAGATCAGAAAAACAGTAGCCGTTTGGTGTTCGGCAGGCAAGGTATAATCCATTATGTATAGTTCCATGCTAATCTAAAGGGTGGTCACATATTTAATAGGTAGGGAGTAATTGATAAAAGAAGGGATTAGGAGCAAGTCCTTTTCTTTAACACCGGCTGACAGTTTGCAACTGTTAAAGACACAGTGAGAATCTTGCTCTAGAATCCCTAGTACACTATTTTTAGTATCAAATATCTCTTACCCTTTTTAAGTATAACTTCTTCTTTGAATCACATTTTCCTATTGTATTCTAGATTTTTCTGTTCCTTTCTGTAATCATTTTGTGTTCTTTCCATACCGCTATAATCCACAAAGACAAGAGCTTAAAATCCTTGCCAGTTCTATTCTTTCAACTCCAGTATACAAATGGAGTGAGGAAGGGTGATCAAATCTTGTTGGGAGCCAGAGTGGAATCAAACTGTACCTTGACTTGCATCAGACGATGGCTATATTGTCTTATTGCTTTCTGGCCCTATTCTATGTAAATGACCTGAGAATTACCATATGAATGTAACACCTGGAGGTTCCCTGGGAGAGGAGGAGGGAAGAAGGGGGAGGGGAAAATAAACGCGGCAGTCTAGTCAGTCTTTGCCTGGACTGCGGACATCCCGGACCTAGTGTGTCTGTCTCTCTTCTTTTTCTTCCTAGTCCTTGTCCCCTATTTCAGGAACCCCAATCTGCGAACCCTGGTTTGCTGCCGGTTGGCCCCGGCAAAATCTTGTCACTATATTTAATGTACAGTGTATACAAATTAAACTGTGACTTAGAGTAGGGATGGAAGGAGGAATAATGGGGGAGAACGGTGGGAGGGGTGACATTGATCAAGATGTATGTGTTCATAACCTGGAATATGAAATCAACCTCTGCATACAGCTTCTTCATAATATAAATTAAAAAGACTGAGAAGGTGACTGCATTTAAAACTCCCACTTGCTGAGCCCCAATG